>NC_044352.1:14428287-14731329 GCF_007364275.1 Archocentrus centrarchus
ATCTTCCCATTTGTTATGTTTTACAATTATAGCTTATATAACAGGCTTAAATACAGTCCAAAGCAACTACAGCACAGCCCACTGCCGTCCTTCATACATGAAACACCTAAGTAATCTTACCACTTTCTATGTTCTTTGCTGTCAAGTTCAGGTTTTCACTATCTGTATGTGTGAACGAAAAAGTACAGTACCTTGTTATTTGTTAAGCCCCTCATTCTGGTTGTGGACTTCCTGTGGTGTCAGCTTGTGTTACTTAAGAAACAGCGGTTTCACATGGCAAGATACAAGAATGATGCTCCGATGAGATACTCCGAATATACTGCAACTTCATGTTTCTGAAAAATCTGCTCGGATTCACACCTCTCCTATTATAGTATTCCCTGAAGTGTGGAAAAGGTGCCTCCCTTATAATTCAAGTCATATCAGTGAGTTATGTTATCAACAAAGTCCAATATCCATGAAGGATGAGACATAAGAAGCCTGATTTTTAGGGACTGCCAAAGCTGTCTCATTCAACAATATTCCTTTTGTATTGCACAGCGGTCTCCTCTCCATTTATACAACTTGTATCTCTCTAACTGAACCAATCCCCTGCATCAAAGCCAATAATCTCTGACTGGCTGAACTTCACACTACTGATCAGTTGATATGATCTTTAACCATACCGCGTAGGGATCAGAGAGCAAACAGAGTCATCAAAGTAACAGCATGACAGCACTGACTGATCTCTTATTAAGAGATTTGAATTTATCAGTTTACACTCACTTGACAGTGTGTGCAATTAGGGTGGTAGGATATGTATAAAATAGGCCTTCAGTGAAATGCACGTGGGTCCAAAGAGCATGTAGCTGCACTTATTGTTTAATGCAATTTTATTTAAAACATTTTTGCATTTGATAACTGTGTGCCACATGTAACCCAAACCATACTTTCTGATCTCCTGCATCACCTCTCATGATTTCAGCTGAAATTAATGATTTGATGAAAATCCACTTAATTTTTCCTTTAAGGGGATGTGGCAACAATGAACCCCATTCACAGGATATGGAAAATCACACAGCTCCATGTGGTGCTGGACAAGGGGCATTTTACTCAACACATCCACTCGTGAATGGCACAATACACAAAGTTTCACTACTAATCACTATAATACAGCCAAAGCCTGCCAGTGCAGAGACTAAGGAGAGGAGAGGGCACGTCTAGAGAAAAGAAAAACAGATGCTTTTCTAGGATTCCACCATTGCGACAACACTTTCAAGACAAAATCCTTTTCAGAGAAAGAGATTTGTGGCTTATTTATTACAAACACAGCATATCTATTTTAACTGGTGGGTAGATAAAAAAGCAAGTACTATATCACTATAAACACGTATCCTGGATTCAGGCCACAGTTTTCGAGATGTTAATAATAATTAAAAAATAAATAAATTAAAATCTGTGAACTCTTTACAACCATAACATACAATCTCACACACTATAAACACAGGTAGAGACTCACTGTAGTGGGGGTCGGAAGTGGAGAGGTATCAGCAGTTACCAGATTAAGGATGACCTCCATGACCGAGACGCGCATGTGTGCAGCTTGGAGTGGAATTTTGTTTGGTCTGTCTATCTGTTTGTGTGTCTCTCGAGGGACAACCACAGTTAGAGGAGAGGAGAGGAGCTTGGGTCTGGCAGAACACACATCACCCAGGACACTTCTCCAAAACAAAGTCCACTTGACTCAAATTCCACTGTTACAAAGACCCCACTGGACAAGAAATTATTGCTGGCTTGATTGAATATCCAGAATCCATAAAGTGCTCAATCCCTCCAGCAATGAACCATGACTACTGATAGCTGCAGAGTCTACATTGTGTCATGCTGCTGGTTCACAGAGCTGCTGCTCCTCAAAGCCCATGACCAAGCTGGAGTTCAAATACACGCTTCAGACAGAGAGTCTGTGCAGAGCCAATGCCCTTCGACAGGCCGACTCCCACAGAGAGCGTGCATTAGTGGAAGAAGAAAGACTCCTCTGGACCAATGAGCCAATCTAGTGCAGGTTTGGGGGTGACAGTACAGAGAATGTTAAATCATACGAACGCTCGCCGCGGTGGGTGCAGGCTGGGATAAAAGCAGGAAGAGTTTATTGCAAAGTTAAGCGTTCAAAGCATCCATCGGGCATAAAATCCTCAGAGGGGGAAAAGACAGGCAGAGACCCAGAGAACGGATGTGAGGGGAGCAAAGAAGCAAAGAAGAAAAAAGATCCCACCAGGAGCTGTCAATGAGAGGGAGACAGAGTGAGCGAAGGCGCAAAGTAGAGAGGGGTTGTGAGAAAGCTTCACGAAGGGAGGGAGGGACCTCTCTTCTGTTTGAGTTTCTAGGCCAGTCCAGCTCCAAAACATTAGTTAGCTGAGGCAGAAAGAAGGAGAGAGAACTCTTACATTCCCTCCTTTTAATTATCACAGTTTGATTGTCGCAGCCAATCAGTTTACTGAGTGATCACGCTGTAACAAATTAACGTCTGCTGCCCATGTTCACTAACAAACTGTACTTACTGGACTTCAACACACACACACACACACACACACACACACACACACACACACACACACACACACACACACACACACACACACACACACACTAAACTGTGATAGCATGTTTTTTTTTATTTAGGCTCTAAAACATAAATAGACAAATGAGTGGATAAATCTACTTTAAGGTAGAGAAAAGATAAAAGAAGAAAGCACTGAGATTACACAGTACTATGATCATCACAAAGTTGCCATTCAAAACTTATAGGCCTATAATTGGGTCACCATGTTACAAAACAATACAATAATGGTAATTTGTAGATAGAATGGGTATAATTAATGTGCAAAACAATGTTTGTTAGTAAACAGCCCAGAAAAACTGAGATGTTAAACTTCAACCACAATCCTGTGGAAGTTGTAATTACACCTTCAGGTCAGTCACTTTCAGTGCGTTAACACACAAATTCACATCTAGATATCCTACAAACACCTTTTTATGAGCTTCAGTGCATTTTTCACCATAAAATAAATTGCGACCAATTAGTAAGAAAAAAAAGAAAAACAGAAAAGCAAAGCAGGTAGTGGGTGTAGCAGGGGTGGGGTGGGTTGGGGGGGATGGCAGGACACGGGCAACTAAAGCTTTCTGTGCCCAAGCTGACAGGAGGGAAGGGGCAACAGGAGCATGAATACTGGCTTTAATGGGAAAGCAGGAGCAGTTTGGGGACCGGAAGGCAGTGAGTAGGATTTAGGGAAAAGACGGCTTATATAAGAACAAGCCCAACTTGCGGTGTGATGTGTAGGTTTGACCCCAGTACTGAATGAAAGGGACACATGGCAGGATCTGTGGCTTCGAATCTGAGCCAAGGCTTTAAACTGCAAAATAAAGTAGGTTATACTATATCTGTATATCAGTAAAGCCACCGAATAATAAAGTAAACTTTTATTTGCATAGCATCTTTGAAGATAAACAAAGTGCATCACAACAAAATGCTAGAAACTAAAAACAGAAGTTAACCAAAAGCAAGTCTAAAAAGATGAGTGTTTAGCTGCTGTTTTGAAAGTGACCACCATGTCCGCAGATCTAAAGCTCAGAGGAAGAATGTACCAGAGTTCAGTTTATATCTTCCCTTTACTGGCAACAATCCCCAAACGGCAAATACTTTTGATAATCTCTATAACTTTTACTTAAAGAAATGGGGTCTCACACACAGGCTATACTACTAAAACTCTCTTAGGTAGTAATGATTTTAGAAGTGATTACAATGAGGCTAGAAAACAGCCGGAGCACTGACTAATTGCAAATCATATTTGTTGTTAGCACCATCAGTTATCCTAGTTTTAGCTAGAATAACCAATTAACAGTTGAGACTGGCAGTTTTTCCAAGTACTAATAAACTTTTTTTAATTTAATTTGAAGATGGGTGAATCTTCACTTTGTGAAAAACCTATGAAAAAAAAAACACTGTTACATGTACAAGGAGCACAAGTAAAGACAAATCCTTTTACAGGTGTGTTAACTGTCAATCTTTAGTTGATCTGGGAATCTAAGACTAGACCTTCTGACTGATGAATTCCCATCAGTTATGAATAAATCACACATATTTTTGCCCGGCTGTCACAGAGTCATTCTAGCCTGAAGTCACACTCCTGTGGAGGGTATACGGCCTCCAGCGACTCCTGCCTGTCCGGGAATAATCAAGCTTTCAGTATGACTCAGCACAAATTGTGGTAGCATTAATAAAATGCAACAAATAGCAAAGTGGCTCTGCAGTGACTAAAATCACAGGTGGGGGTGTACTCATGTCCTGACAAGCGACTGACGCCGGAAAAGAAATAAATAGAGATGCTAGCCACAGAGGCAGTTCTTCCTCATTAGCTGGTTAAAATTAGGAGACAGAAAGAACAGCTGTGGATTGCTTTAGGTGTTATTTACATTGGCATAAATTAGTTATTAGCTACACATTAACTGAGACAGTAATAGAATGATTATATATAGTTGCAGTACATAAAGTTTCACCAAAAGTATTTGGACAGTTAAGGCAACCTTATCAATATATCAAAAAACACTAGATAAACAAATTATCTAAGTTTATTTAATGAATAAATCAGGTTGCCAAAGGAAAAAGCATTAATTGAGCTCTTTAAATGGAAAAAAGTATTTCAATTCAAATTCTCAAAATAGGGGCCCTATGAGAACTTTAAGGGTAACTAACTTTATCCATCTACATCCATAAATGGCCCGGATTTAATTAAAAACCACTGCACAACAATTGAATGACTTCACAAATCAAATATCAATATTTTTCTAAAATAATCTAATATTAATCTAAAAATCTGTCACTCTGTTCATCAGATCAGAAAACAACCTAATCTTCTACAGCTGGTATATTGTCAAAATATACCCAAAAGGTGTCAGTGTTCAAAAACAGAGGACATGTGACTCATGGGCAGAACTGAGAAGACCAGCAGCAGACTGGATTCACGACTGAGTAAAAACAACAGAAACAGCAGGATCGCTTCAGAGATCAAGAGATCCTATTAATTTAAGAGAGGATTAGAAATGGGATCAACAAATACTGGTGCAATTTCTAACCAACGAAGGTGTGAAAAGTCAAGTCTGTGGCTGTTTTGTTTTTTTTTTGTTAAATTGTAATACAGCTAATCTGTATTTATCAAAATAACGTAAATGTTAAAAGCCAGCAGCAGTCAATTAAAGTGAAAAAAACTGAAGTGACAGAGGTGGTGACAGAATATTTCACCCAGGAGAAAATAAAAGCCTTAAAATGGCCTTCCCAGAGTCCTGACCCAAATACCATAAAACAACTTATGGGATTTAGGGAAAAAAAAAAAAAAAAAAAAAGTACACTCATCAGTGTTCCAGTTTTGTCTGAGACTGAAAGCAATGCTGGCTGAAACATAGAGGAAACGCACAAAAAATAATGCAAGGAATGTTTGATTCCATTGTGTGTCTTTTGTTTATTGTGGAATACTTTGCCAACTGTCCTCGACATTTTTGCTATCTAATGAAACAAAATTCATACATTTTGAAGTGTTGCAATACTTTTTAGGATGACGACTATACCACTAAGCCTGATGGGACATGATAACAAAAATTGAAATATTAACTTATGTATGATATTTGAGAAACTGCAGTTAAGATTAATATACATATTAATAAAAAAAAATTATTTTCCACTGAGTAACAGAATGAGGGCATTTGCTAGGAGACATCAGGATTGTGAGCTTGTTTAGAACACAAAATATATAAAAGTATTATGCTAATGCAAAATCCACCATTCTAAAACACCAGTAATGGAATGAACCACATTGACCTTTTTGGCGATATTAAAAGCTAAGGTCTGATAAGCTCCCCATTACTCCACCCTGGTAAAATGTAAGCATTTTAGAGCTCTCTGTTTTTTGCTTTTTTTTTTTTTTTAATTAAAATTAGTTTGACTCTAAGTCTGTTTTGAATAGACTGCGCTCTGAGTTGATGAGAGCACACACAAAGGCATAGAAAACAACTTGTGTGGAGATGTTTCCTCAGCCAGTGCACAGGGCCATAATAATAGAAAGTGTCGTTTAGAGGACAGAGTTTAGTGCTGAATTCAAGCCAGGTCTGTACAGCCAAAAAAAAGTTCTGGAAAAATCCAGAAGAGACAAAGAAGAGACAGGCTCTGATGTAACTGGACTGGGGTTGGGGAAAGGATAAATTCAGTCAGTTTGATAAACAGAAGGTTATGCACAGAGTCACAATAAAACACAAAACCTTAACTGAAACTTAACCTTGAACTTTTATATCTAGAGCAACTTATTAGATTTATTTTTTCTGAAATTATGCCTCTAACTGCTGAATTAAGCAAAATATGTACTTATTTATGTTATTTTATTTTTTGCAGGAACATCATCACAACCCAGTCCATGTGACTGTAAGTTGTGTAGGATAGTCTGACGGCATGAAATGAGAAGTTACATAAAGGCAGAAGAGTGAGAGGTTTGTCTGCACAGACTGATGGTAATTCAAGCCTAAAAGAGGAGATAACCATGACTCGGGCCTCTGGCCTTTTTCAACAATACCTTCCCAATAACAAAAAGCCCTCTTTGCAGCTCTGGCTGTCCAGTTCTCACTAGTCTAGGCTTCAGTATAATCAATGGCCCTATTAGCAGTTACATAAACCACTGGGCACTTTATACACAAGGACCTTTATAACTCGTGGCATCCAAGAGCGTGAAACATCTTCATAGCCAGCCAACTCCTGGCATCTACAAAAGCCAGACAGGAAGGAAAACAAAGGAATGTCCATAACAACAACCCAACCAATTATGTGTTCATGTCCTGTGTTGAAACTGATAACTGTGAATAGCATCAGTTCTACATCTGACAAGTAATCATGTGTGTACAATGATTTTTAAGTATAACTACGTTTTAGATGTGGGTTCAACCAAATCATAAGAAGTGCTTTACTTTTATCTAGCCATGTAGATTAATGTAAACAATCACTTTCCCGGTTACACAGGACAACTGATATACTCTGCCTTGCTTTCACATGAGCTGCTTTTTACTAAACAAGCAGTATAACAAATGTAACAAAAGTATGACAAAGTTTTGGATGCACTTTTTTTGGATTTATCACAGAAAAATACATCTAGAATATCTGCGCTGTATCAGCCTCAAAAATCTAGTATGATGTACCACCTGCACCATTTTGCTATTTTCTTGCTTTTCCATTAATTTTGAATGAGTTTGAATGTGGAGGCAATGGTGCGATATATGTGAGACACTAATGGATGTGACAAAGTGTACAGAGCAGAGCAGTGTACATATATATACGTGCAGAAAAACAGTGGGTACGTGGGGAGACTCAATGTTGGTCTATTGGTGGTTGCTGGCATTTGTTGGGGCTGCTTCTGTTAATACTCAGCCGTCCGGGTTATGCAACATGGAACAGAAAGGGCACGGACCCAAAATGCAGAGTTAGTCTGGCAGGATTCTGCACAATGCTCAGTACCATGGGGAAGTATGTAAGCCCAAACACAGTGCCAGCCTATTCATAAGCAGGAAGATGAAGAATCTAGAACAAGCAGTTCCAGCGTTTTGGCCCTGGAGGATTATTTAGTCTGGCCTCTTCCTACTTTTCTCACACCACACACTTTGCCTCTGTGTTACCCTCACTACTCACTTTTAAACTGACTTATTGGAGGGTCTGGCCTCTGGGTACTGTTTCAGAATATTTGCAAGCTTTAACCAAGAAGAGGTAGATTTCAAAACAGGAAGACAGATAATGAGGACAGCCATTTGCCTAGTAGGAAGTTCTTGTCATTACAGAGCAGCTAAATCTAATGAAAATCTAGTCCTCTCCTTTCCAGATCAAGATTATCTAAACAAACAATGGTGGATGAATACAGCTGTCTTGCGTACTGAGTCTAATTTCCTAAAATATGAAGGCAATTATATTGAAATTTCTTCACAAGTTGTGTTTATAAGTTTATAATTTGACTCAAGAAATGTACTGCTTAATTCATGGGTTTCTTCGTTAAAAATTACAGTTTCTCATCTGTACGTGTGTCATTTATTACTTTAAAAATGGACCAGTTCCACTTAAGTGACTCAACAGTCATGCATCACAACAAATAACAGTAAATAATAGAGTCTAGGACCATTAAATGCAATTGTAATTTATAACAGCTATGCCTATGCCTTTCCTGCCATCATGCTCCATTCTCTATACAGACATTAAAAATTGATGCATCATATTATCTGACATATTCAAGACAGAGCTACATTTAAATAAATAATATCTGGTTTAGTAAATTAGCTCCTGCTGGTACTAAGATGCATCAAGGGACCAAAACATAAAACTGAAGATCAATATCAATACATTCAGGTTACAACTAACTACAGTCAACTAAAATGATCGCTTCTAAATTCCACTAGGGGGCGGTAAAACATAACTGTGCTACACGAAGTGTATCATCTGCGCTGTCCCCTGTATTAGTGCTTTGTCTGGTATTTCATTTCCTGAAAGGTTTTCCTGTCAATAAACCCAAGTTTTTGTTGATATTGTTATTTTTATTGCATTTTTCCACCATCACTTATCCTACTGACAGACGTGCAGCCCTTTGTTCTAACGTAATTTAGCTCTGATTGGAGAGTAACATCAAAGCATCCACATGACTTGTCGGCTGATAATGTGATCAGAGAGGAAGGAAGATGAAAAGCAGAAAAAAATGCATTTGTATATATTAATTTACAAGACAGGTGAAAATTAAGAAAAAAATCATGAGATTAAGAAAATGTGGAAGTTCAGATAAAGAAAAATGTGTCTATATCACTGACCAAAAAAGGCATCTCCAATTAACTGTATTATTAAGTCTCTTGCCACGAAAACAAATTAAATAAATAAATAATAGTACTTCTTTCAGTGATAATGACGCTTGGCAGAGAGCGGAGACCTTCTAATAGGTGGATAGTGAGAAAATGGAGATTCCTAGGATTCCGATGAGAATGACAGGAATAGCTCTGGTTATCAGTAGAGAGAAAATATGATGAGATTTCCCCAAGAGATTCTGATCAGATTTGAAATGTGTGTGCAAGTAGGTCAGTGGAGCAGAGCTGAGCTGAGCTCAGCGATAAATAGTCTCATCCATAATTCAACAGAGGCAGACAAATGATATAGACTGAGCAGGGAGTGGCAGGGATGCAGAGCACGACCTCTCCAAGTCTGTCTGTTTTTCTGTTCTCTGTCTCTCAGGATGAACAATTTCCCTTTGAAAACAATATTCCAATCAGTCTGAATAAGGAGAGGAAAACTAAACAAACCACTTCATCAGATAGATAGAGGGTAGTTTATTTTGACAACCCAAGTCAAGGAAGTGATTTTCAGAGCTTATACTGGCAGCTGGATAAATGAAAGCAAGACGGACTGGGACACAGGACAGCGTCCAGGGAACAGACATGTAGGCTAAGGTTGACCAGAATGTTCTCAGTAAGTAAAGTATGTAGCAACCTTGGAACGGCTGAAAAAACAACAAAGACAGAAACACATGCCCAAGCTAGTGTCACACATACTCACACAAAGGCCAAAGAGGAAGGACCAGCTGCAGGCCAAAAATAAATACACAAACGATGACCCACAGTGACTTACTGCTGACATGTGCACATATATGCATGCGACCTCATGCACAGACAACAAATTAAAAAAAAAATTAATTAGGGCCAAACTTATTTCTGGTTATTTCCAGAGGAAAAAAGGCTCCAAAAACCACATCATTACAACAATGCAATTCATCTATCAAAAGGGTCTGATAAAAAGGTCTGATAGAAGCTACTTTTAGCTGCTCCCTTGGCACAAGGGATAAAAAGGATTAATAAAAAACAAAATTACAGAAACCGTTCTCTCTCAAACACACACATCATATATTTTTTATATTATATATATATTTTTTTTTTTCTTTTCCTTTTGGTTATAGAGAAATAATTTAAACACACTTAAAAAGTGAACTTGATTAACACCGGTTCAGACAGCTGTCTATTATTAGCAGAGGCAAAGAACCACAGTGGACTTATTCCTCATTCAGACCCAGATTAGAAACCTAAGGGGAAGAAAAAAAAACCAGACTCAGCCTCACAGATTTATCTTCTTTTCACCATGAGTTTGTCCATCCTGCTGTTCAACATCGACCTTAACACACACCACTGCATCTATGTTTCAAACATTTCCCCACCCCAACTCACCACTGAGCCTTTTTCTGTGTCATTCCTTTAACACCATCACATCTGTACTGGTGTTTCAACTGGAATTTCACACATAAAATTACTTTGTATTCATTAACTGTTAAGGTTTGCTGTTAGCCTGAGTTCAAGACTAGTGTTGTGAATGCTGACAGAAGCCAGCGCCGGAAAAAGGTGTTGGCCTATATGTAAAACATGAATATTCAAGAGCTTAATTAAACAGGCTGAGGGTATGCTTCAAAGGGAACACAAACAGAGAGGTGGAGAGTTCAAGCACACACAAAGCCTCGCACACACGATGCATACACATGCACACCTGCCTGCTAAAACATAAGAAAAAAATTTTGCTCTAGAGTTACACATTTACTGTAAAGAAGTCCACTTGAGTTTGTTAAATTGTCTAATAAAAGTATTTAACAGCCTTCTTGTTATTATTTTAAATGAGCGTCAGAACAGGAAATAATCCTCAGCACTTAGATGTAAGGGATAGGATGCCATTCCAGCACGTCACCTGGCATGACAAACAAGTCCCACCACTGATGAGGATATCCTCCTGCCATGAGTGAAAATATAAAATAAATTTAGGTCTGGATAACATTAGAGCCCCATTTCCTAACAGAAAACCCTTCAGCAGACATCTTATTACCTCCTGCAAAACTATTTTGCCCCAATTTGGAGGCCTCTATGTTGTTTATTCTCCATTTCAGACAAATACAGCAAAAGTGTGCATAAACATAAACATCCAGGAATATGAATATCGTGTTGCACGTCTTTGAAGAGTAAAGAACTTTCATGGCTCAACTCTTTGTGGTTTTGGAGTCTATAGACTGGAAAGACAAAATCCTCCTGCTTTATATCGGGCAGAAGGATTTAAAAAAAAAAAAAAGGGCTTCTTTACAAGGTATATAGCAAATTGGAAGATTTGGAAAACTGCACAGGAGTCTAATTTTAGGAGACACTTTTCCCTCCTCTAAGAGGAGGTTATTGCATTACAGAAGCAGATGAGGTGGCTGTGAGATCTGACAGTAAACCTGCAAGCATTCAGCTGAGTAAAGCCGCTGCGGCCCTCTTTGAACATCACCCTGTTACCATAGAGACGGGTAACTGGCTACACTGTCTGAGCACTGGACACAGATGAGAGGGAGCCCTAGAGAGTGCGCACATAAGAAGGACTGCCTCTAAGACATGAAGCAAGACAACAGCGAGAAGGTAAAGGGGTGTGGAAACGCTGAAGTCAGAAAGACTGCTGAGGAAGTGTAGCACATGAGTAACAAGCAGTGTAGCACATTTAGATGCTTCTTCTCCAAGGAAACTTCCTGTTTAATTTTTGATGCTAGAAAAAGCTGCATGAGATTTCTCACGAGTGCAGAAATCACAAGGTGCAACGGTATAAAGAGAACCACAGGTCGTTGACTAAATAAAGAAGTTATTTAAATGAATGTAGAACAAATGTTTCATAAAGATGTGAGTCACTGAATCATTTTAAAAAAGTGAATTATATGCTACTTGTGGTCTTCAGAGTCACCACATCGCCTACAAAACATTTGGTCCAGATATATTATTGCCCACCCCACATACTGCATGATTTTGGGCTGTCACAGATGAAAGTTTGAAATATCATTAAATAAATCACTGCTTAATTTGAAATGGTGGCTTTATATCAAACTGCACTAAGTGCCATTTCAAAAATGGGAGACCTTACAGCGATCTTACAGCGATCTCTGGAAAAACCAAAACACCAGATGAGTAGATATCTTTCAAAAAAATGATGTTTATTCACCAAGTAGAACACTGAAGATGTTCTGGTACCTCTTGTGGCAAAGCACCTTAATAAAGCTGATGTTTATTTGAACAATTCAAATACATGCACAAGTCACACACAAGTCACAGCTAGCAAGTAATGAAAGTAAGGAGAGCTGAGAACAAAACGTGATATAGAACAGAGCATCCACTGGATTAAATTCACATTCGCTATTGGTGTTTGCTTTGGTGATCAATGACAAGCCACACACACAGTATAGAATTCAAATCGACTACAACACAAACACATCGCTGCTGATTTAG
This sequence comes from Archocentrus centrarchus, assembly GCF_007364275.1. Taxonomy (NCBI): domain Eukaryota; kingdom Metazoa; phylum Chordata; class Actinopteri; order Cichliformes; family Cichlidae; genus Archocentrus; species Archocentrus centrarchus. The sequence continues at coordinate 14,440,600 of NC_044352.1, forward strand.
TTGAACTTAACAGTCTTAGAAGAAGGAGGCAAGGCATTATTTACACACTTGAACAGAGGAGAAGAGATATTTTGCTTGTTGTTGATAAGAGAAAGAAGAAGAGTGATGACAAAAGATGACAAGAATGAAAAAGGACCAAAGACTAGACAACAAGGCAAAAAAAAGGGGAAACTTAACGAAGGCCGATGCATTTAAAAACAAAACACTTCAGTGCCTGCCCGAAAGTCAGTACAAAGCACAAGCTGCCACATGCTGCATCCTAATTTATCGGTTACACTGCAATAAACTCTCATAGTTAAACTCAGCAACTGCAGAATCATGATGGTGCACTGACAGCACACACACACAAGCACACAGACAGCGCCTGAAAACCAATTTGCTACGGGCTGGTAGTGAACATGCTGGGATGACATCACCTCCAGTGTGTACAAAGATCACATGCTTCATCATCCCTATGGCTCTCCCCTGCTCTCTCTCTCTCTCTCAGCTTAAAGTCAATCGAAACTCAGTTGTTTGATTATACACGAGTCTGACTGCTTGCTTCTGTTTCTGTCTTTATGTGACTAACGGCCAATCTGCTGTGGCAGTGGTTTAAGACTTTAGCATTCACATGCATCAGCACACTTGGTGAGTGAGTGTGTGACATCATGCTTGTGTTTTGTAGATTTAAAAAAAAAACAAAAAAAAAACTCAATGTCACTAAAATAGTCCTAGGATGGGTTGTTCTCTCCTGATGCAAAGGTCAAAAACTCTTTCATCAACACACAGGCAGTAGCCCGAGGAGGAGAGGCGATGGGTGTGCTGCGATGAGGACGTTAAAGTAGCAGGGACGGAACAAGCCTCAGGGGACCAGGTGAAGTTGGGTTCCTCCCACTGACACTGCTCCTCTTTGCTTTTCTCTTAAACACTGGTACAATCACACACAAAGACCGAGCCTTTCTCTAATGAGTCATTACTGTTAACAAACTTTATTATCAGTCCTATTAGTGGTAGCTGTTAAACTGAAGTCTGGATGTGATTAGATGCTAAGGAGTTTTCAATGAAATTGTTTAATTTTGGTGACTTATTTTGACTTAAGAAGCTAAAATGCCTCCGTAATCAGCAGATTAATCAAAGATGCAAAAAATTCCTAGACTTATTTATTGGCAATCTAATGTCCAAAAAAGCCGTATGAGGGAATTAGAAATCATACTTGATGTGGTGAAAAAAAACCCTGAAGTCTGCCATAGTAAATACTTTTCACAATTTATTTTTTAACCTGCATTCATAAACACCCACGTCCATAATTCAACAGAGTCATATGAGGGTTACAAATGTTAAATGTTAAAAAGAGCTTGCGATGACAGCACCGAAAGAGTAAAAAATGTGACGTGACCACAAACAGAAAAATCCACATATGGCTCAAAAAATGTCGCGCTTCCTCCCCTCAACAAGAGCATGTGTGACTTCCTTAGGCTATGTGAACCATAAAGAGATAATGGAAGAGATGGGGGGGAAAGTTAAAATGTTTAAAAAGCCATTTATTCCTGAGTCTTTTGATGGCCCTGCTAATGAAATTGGCTTGTAAACAAAAGGAGTTTTGAAAATATCCTCCTCTCCATAAATGGATTGAGACCATTCAGCTTCACATGCAGAACTGATTCTGCTTTTCAAATAATAACAATTAAGAATATTTGCTGAGTTTTCGGGTTCACCCTCTTCACCCCAGTGAAGAGCTGAGAATACGTCTATGTTCCCTATAGACTCAAAAAAAAAAAAAAAAAAGAAAAGAAATTGCAGCATCAAGCTACATACGGTGTACACAAAGAAAAGAAGGAACTCTGCTGTCATTATTAAAAGAGGAAAAAGAGGAGGAACTCAGACCACCCTCAGGTCTTTTGTTTTGTTGATGGTGAGTTGCAGATGGTTCAGTTCACACCAGTCCCCAAAACTGCCCACCACCCTCAGGTACTGTGACACATTTTAACACTGCAGCCAGCAACTGCAGAGTCATCAGATGACGAGACGCATTTACTTAATTTTTTTTTTAAAGAGAAAGAAAGAGACTTGAGTAATAACATGGGCAGTTACACTCTGTGTAAAAAGTCCTGTAAAAGTACAACTGATGATTCAGTTGCTTGTCAAATCACCTTTTGCAACCGTAAGTTGAAGTAACTGTTTTCTGTGTGACTTTATCAGTTTATCAGCATTAGGAAGGAATTTTGGTCCACTCTGTTTTTATACACAGTTGCTTTAGTTCATTGAGGTTTGCGGGCATTTGTTTATGCACAGCTCTCTTAAGGTCCTACCACAGCATTTCAGTCAGGGTGAGGACTGGACTTTGACTTGGCCATTGCAACACCTTGATTCTTTTCTTTTTCAGCCACTCTGTTGTAGATTTGCCAGTTTTGGATCACTGTCTGGTTGCATGACCCAGTTACAGCCAAGCTTTAGCTGACGGACAGATGGCCTCACATTTGACTCTAGAATTTGATATACAGAAGAGTTCATGGTTGAAGCGATGACTGCAAGGGGCCTGTGGCTGCAAAACAAGCCCAAGCCATCACTCATCCAGTTGGTATGAGGCATTTGTGCTGATACAGTGTGTTTGGTATTCAACAAACGTGAGGCTGTGCATTATGGCTAAACATTTCCACTTTGGTCTCGTCTGTCCAAAGGACTCGTTCCAGAAGTCTTGTGGTTTGTTCAGATGCAACTTTGCAAACCTAAGCCATGTTTTTCTAACAGTCAAGAGGGTTTCTCCTTGCAACCGCTCTAAACAAGCCATACTTGTTTGGAAGTATGTTTGTTTGTATGTGTCATGAACTTTAACATTTAACATGCTAACTGAGGCCTGTAGATTCTGAGATGTAGCTCTTGTGTTTTTGCAACTTGACTGAGCATTGCATGGTCTGACCTTGGGGTGAATTTGCTGGGGCATCCACTCCTGGGAACATTGTGGCATCATGTTAAACACCTGAATGCTGCAGACCACAAAACTGGGAAAACGTATAATTTTATAAAAGTGGTCACACTTGCTGATGATCAATAAACCAAGTGCACTTCTTACCCTCTTAATTCCTATGGAAGCAGCAAGGGTGTACTTAGTTTTTCGCAGAACTGTATAGAGTTCTGTGAAAACATTCATTTTCACATGACTTGTACTTGCTTCACTTCTAAGAAAAAATAAGATTTAACAACGCTGTACCCAGATTGCAGTCCACTGTTTTATACATATACCCCAAAGGCCAACACAAGCCTTTACTGCTTGTCAACACAAGCATAGTCAGGCTATTTTTTTCCTTTTCTTTTTATTTAATTAAAATTTGTTTTTAATACTGGCATTCATGTCTATTCACTCTGTCTCTGTGATCACACTGAAGAACATATATATGAAATAAATAAGATTAAGTTTAAAAAAAAAATTAAATAACCCAAATATCCTATCACAAATAAAATGAAAGCAAAATGTTTGAGATTCTTCACTATATACTAGCTTCACAATCAAATGTAAGGAAATTAGTGGCACTATTTAATCTCTTTGTACAGCAGGTTAGATTTACAGGAGTTATAATCCCCTCATTGAAGCACACTTTTGGATGGCATTCACTAAGACTTGGTGTATTAATAGTTTCTTCAATTACATCAACTTGAGCCATTGTTCAGTTATATACAGCAACACGTCAGGTTTCCACTGCTGTGAAATTGAGAATAATGTATTAAGTGAAAATGTCAGATGTAAACTTGTAATTCCAACAACAAAGGGGCCTTTCAAGGTAAAATTATTTGTAAGGGGGCAGTGAATGGCATTTCAAAATGCTTGGTGCATTAAATAGGTTGTCTCTAAAGTGCAATTTGAAGATCAATGCATCTTACTAAATAAAGAACGCAAAGAAAGACAGCAATAAAAGAAGGCTCAGAGCAGCAGTCATCTCTAAACTACATCTCAGGACAGGAAAAAACAGCAAACCCTCACAATTAGATATGTTTGTATTTCATATTGCTTGAGTGCAACAAGTGATATTTACTTGTAAATCCAATGAGAGAAAACGATATCATCAATTCACAAAAAATCATAGTTTGGGTATTTTTTCTACGCTAGAGTTGAATGAATGACTAAATCAATTACACTATAAGGAGAAGCAGCATTCTGTGCTTCAGAGACGCTACATCCATCTATCTTTGTAGAGAAGGATTAAGTATAATGAGGCCAAACATACCTCAAAGCTTTGTAACAACTACACGAAGGCCGAAGAACACCAACGACAATTGTCTTACACCTGACCCCAACCCCACTGAACATTTATCAGAGCACATGAAGACTGTGGTTCAGTGGTTAGCACAGTTGCCTCAGAGCAAGAAGGTTTTGGATTTGAATTTGCCAGGCAGCTGCGGTCCTTCTGTGTAGTTTGCATGTTCTCTCTGTGCCTGTGTGGGTTCTCTCTGGGTTTCTCCCATAGTCCAAAGACATACATGTTAGGTTAACTGGGGATCCTAAATTGGTGTGACTGTGAGTGTTAATGATTGTCTGCCTTTGTGTGTTGGCCCTACAATATGCTAGAGACCTGTCCAGAGTGTACCCCGCCTTTCACCCGGTGACAGCTGGGATGACACCAGCCCCCTAGCAACCTTCAACTTGCTAAAATGAATGGATGTAATGAGACTGAGAAAGACAGACAACATAACACTGTCATATCATGTTAGGACAACATTTGCCAACAGGTTTTGCACAAACTCATGGGGTCCCTGCCTGCCCAAGTAAATGTTGTCACTAAGGCAAAAGGGCCACACATAGTCTGAGATTCATGTTCATTATTGTAGGGTCTTTACTTCACAATATAAAGCACCTTGAGGCAACTGTTTGTTGTGATTTGGCGCTAGAGAAATAAAACTGAATTGAATTGAACATTTCTGTCAAAATTTTTCTAGTCATTGTTACTGGATCAAACTTTTTAATAAACTCGAAACTAATGCAGCATATGCTCATGGTGTAAGACATCTGGTCCCCTCTGTCTGCACTTGCTTCAAGATTTTTTTTAATGTAATTAGATAATTGAATATAATACAATAAATAGATAATTTTAAACGTATATCTTATCTTATAATAATAATTTGAGTGCATTTCCTGTTTGAAACAGCAAATTATAAAGCCGTGTAGATTTTTGGCTTCAATTTTAAGCTTGGTGTAGATTCTGCAGAAAACAGCATGTATCATATCTGTAACATGGAAGCCAAAATAAAAAGATAAACAACAGCAGACAAAGAATGAGCAGGAACACAGGTGGGCATGTGGAGATGTGGCTTAAGGGAAAAGAAAGGGTCACCTACCCAACCCCTTTCCTTTCCAATATTTCCCAACAGCCCACTTTTGGATGGGTTGTGGATACTGAACATTTGCAGACAGGCCCTGGGGGAGATTATGATCTCCAAAGACAAAGACTGCTTCATCTCTTTCAGATACAAAACTCTTAGTGTGAGAGAACTAGCCTTAAGGCTTGGCTGGTGTTTTTTATTGCTATTCAGTAGCTCATATCACACCAGAGCCTACTCGCCTGTACCTCACCATCTCCTGTCCAAAATGAGTCAACATTTTGCACCTTGCAGCCTTTCACGTTCTGTTTTTATTTTACTCCTACTATATCTCTTTGTTTCTCATTGGACAGCATACAGTCCAGATTATACTTTATCACTCTGGATTCTGGCCTTCCTGAAAGTGATACTGTGCATCTCTCTGCCCGGTGCATTTGTACATGTACACACTGATGCTTCTGGGCATATGAGCACCTAACAGCACCGCAACATGGTGTTTAAAATGAGCAGTAAGGGTGTAGTCAGTCAATCAATTAATCAGCAGCTAACTGTAATTATATCTCACAGGCTGAGCATCACCTACAGAACAGCAGGCTTTTAACAGACCTGCTACTGATTTCCAGCACAAGCCTTCCACTCAGTTTTACAGCAGTAGCATCAGGGGAGAGATAAATAAAACCCATAGTCAGTTTTAGAGCCAACAGACTGCTATTGTAAGTGAGTAATAAATGTTCCCTAATAAGCAATAATTAAACATAACATGCACCAATAATTACACCCCTCTGTGATGGCGCCTCAACCTCATGCTACCAGTCTCACCACTGGAGAATGAGTTACTGTTTAACAGGAACTAAGATAAAGTGCAAACATTGATCACTCTGGCACTGTATAGATTACTGTACTTAATAATGAATGAGGGATCAACAGAAAAATCAGGTTACCATAAAGACTGCTGGTATCCAAGAAGTGTACATAATCATGAACTGTTTCTGCACGACAAGTCAGTTTGTCCCCATTTTGACTGCTGTTCTGAAGAGGAATACTCAAAGCTTTAATCAAAGAATCACCAGTTTCGGGCACATTATCAAAATAGCTGGGAGATAAAGAAAGGAAGAAAGGTGGGGGAAAAAAGATAATGCATCCCACAAGAATTCTAGAGATATTAAAAGCTTGTGCTGGCAGCAAAAATGTAATACAACTCTACCTTTAGCTGTGAATGGAGCTGCAGCATGGAGATGGGAAGACACATGGTTTTAATGACTAAACAAGCTTGTGTGCTTAAGCTTACCTTGGAGTACTGTCTACGAAGACTGAAGCGCTGCACCATCCTGACTGCCTGAGTGACGGACCCACAGCTGGATCCCCTGTTCTACTCCTCTCTGCTGATATCCTTCCAAAGTACACACTGCCTCACATAGTACACTCCACATTCACACACACACACAGACACCGAAGGCACACATGCTACCTTCCTCTCCAAAGATCCATGTGCACACACATTTCTAGTCCACACTGCTTTCGTCTACTATGCAAACACACGTGAGGAGAGAGGGGGGCAAAAAAAGGGAGGGGAAAAAAGGAAGGGACAGCAAAAGGAGATAATAACAGCTCAGCCGTGTTGCCCTCTACTCATAGTCACAGAGATCCCCTGAGCTGGTTTCTCTGTATCTTTCTCTCACAAGATACAGTCACTCACACAAAAATACTCATACCACATGGCTGTCAGTACACAAAGGATTTTCAATAAACACACATGCACACTCAGAGAATCTGGAACACAGATGAATTGAGGTCTTACATTCACACATGTACACACCCCTCCACATCCTCTTCTGTACGCAGAACTGATCACACATTCACACACAGCTCAGCACAGCTTTCACTCATCTAGGACAAGGCAAGGTTGCCTCCTGCTTCCTGTGAGTAGGCTGAAGGGTGGGGTGAAGCGAAGGTGGTGGCAGAGGATGAGAGGGAGGAGGGGGAGATTGGAGAGGAGGAGAAGGAGGAGGAGGAACCAGCTGAGTATCAGTATTAACTCTCTCCAGGGACAGAGGAGGGGGACAGGGAGGAAAAGAGAGAGGAATAATGAGGGGCAAGGGGAGGGGAAAATGTTCCGAAAGGGAGAAAGCAAGAAAGAAAAAAGAAGTCTGACGATCAATGAAGGAAATTGATCGTTCACTGAGCATTCATTATTCTTGATGCAACCCTCAACCTCCACTAACAGCAGACCTCACACACCTCCAAGGTCAACCACGCTGTTACTATGACAACCTAAGCAGGGCGTAGTTCCAGGCAGCAAGTTTCAGGGTAACCACAGGGACTGTTCGATAAACTTAATGACATTGCTGTGTTGTGATGCAGAGACATGACAGTGAAGGTAGTTAGAAATGAGCCAGACAGGTTATAACCTCTGCCAAGGGCAGGCAACAGACCTCAGAAAGGTTGATGGTCGTCTATCACAGCAGAAAGACTAATGGAGCACAGACGTCTGGCTCTCAGCCCTGCTCTGTCACTCAAGGTGAGGTCATTCATGCAGGAATGAAGTATACTTGATTTCACAGATGAAGAAACGGGAGAGGGCTTTACTAAATTTAGCTCACACATTATAGCTGCCATTTAATGCGGATATCAACACCCACTGGTCTAGACTCACTACCCACCACCGGCCTGATAGCTAGATAGCCAGACGTCCTTTTATCTGCGACACACTGATCATTTTTCTTGGCATAGCCTACTTCATTAAACCAAAGGATCAGTCTGCTCTACAACAAACATGAGCTCATAAAGCAAACACCACCTCCACATGAACCAAGCCCAGTGCCGCTCACAGCAGGAAACCTGATCTAATAGCGACCTCTAGTGGCAATGAAAAACAACTAGCGTCAGGAATCCTAAAGGTGGTTAAAATCAGCCCTTAAGGTCAACTTTAACAAGCAAATTAGGAAGATATAAGCAGATTCGTGAAAAAAGGCAACTACAGTGCTGAAAACAAGCCAGTAATCTAAAAAAAAAAATACCAATGGCTCACATACTGCAGGAATAGATTATTTTTATGACTGAAATTAAAGACTTTCAGATGGTCTGTTTCTCTTCATTTTCTGTATATCAACAGTACCTCAAAACAACACAACACAACTGACTGAAGCACAGTAAAAAGGTGGGAAAGTCCAGAGTGTAACTTCTGATTACTGCTTAGCAATCCAGGTGATTACCTAAGCTATTTACGATACTTTATCAGAGTAGAAAGCTGTCCATCTTGAAGCTAAACATTGCCTTTGGTATTTTTGTTTTTGTTATTTTCTACAGTACTGAAGACCTCAGAGCTCTGAAATAACTCATGTGGAACAAACCAAAGCCTTGAATGAATAGATTTGACTGTGTAGCATTTACTGTAAGTGTAGGGCAAAACTAAATTCAAACTAAAACTCATTTGAACAGGATATTGTTTTCATCATAGCCTGAAAATAACAGCTATGTTTACACAAAAATAATTGTTCATTCATGTCATTAAAAACCCCTTTATCATTGCATACAGCCTAGTTGATGACAAAGTCTGTTTCTTATTCCTACAAGTTTATCTGGAGTCATTATATTACTGTAACAAAAGAGGAAAATAGGTCCTAAAAATACTGTAATTTTGGAGGATATTTACTTGATCTGCCTCACCAAAATTAGCTTCAGATAAACTTTTGGAATGTATTTATACAAAGAACAAAAACTGGATTTTCATCTCAGTTACTTCAAATGGAAAAATGTTAAAAAATTATTTCTATAATTAAATGAAAACAAGCTAAACCTGTGGCTGTGTTCAAATGGAAAAGTGTCTATTGCTTTGTGTCAGGCTTGAAAAATCCCGAACCCATCTTTCAACACTGGCTACGCCAGCAGTGGCGAACATGCTGCTCTGGAGCCGCATGCAGCTCTTTTACCCATTTCCTTTGGCTCCCTTTGATTTAAACAAAAAAATAAACAAGAAAACTAGATTAACATGGAATTTTTGAATTTTAATTTATGGAAAATATGCGGTCAATACAAGGAATTTAAAGACATGTCAGTGGCCTGATGTTTCATCCTCTTAACTTTGATGAACCTCAATTGTCCTGTTAGCATGGATGTAGACAGTCTTGAGTCAGCCTAGATATGAACTCCAAACTATTGGAGAAGATTTGTTTGATTTTGCCACCTTTATACTATCTTACCACTATGCTTGATGTGTGGCTGGACTGTAGTCAAAATTAAAATTTAACCTGGCCTATTTTTTACTTTTACTGTTTTTAAAGCTATTAGACTGCTATATGTTTTATTTATCAGAGTAGGCATCTTTCATCCATTTGCAGAAACACTGATAGGATTCAAAGTGGCTATAATATCTTCATAGCCACTCTTTTTCAAAAAGGTTTAAAGATAAAAAAAAAAACCTTCACTTCACAATTGTTCTGTTGGTAATAAGTAAATGAAAATAAACAAAGCAAATAACTACTAAACAATTTTTTCTTGTTTTAGTTCTGTATTTCCACATATGCAACACACACGACATGGTGTTATTATATTAAACATGGAAACAGCCCACTGCAGAGTGATCACATGTGGTAATAGGTTTTAATTATTTATGCCTATTAGTGAGGTTGATAAGCTAATTTATATTTCATAGGCCATCACCTTTATTATAATATGTCAAAAGTTGCTCAAAAATGTCTCTTGACAGTAAAGGTTGCCAAACCCTGGAGTCCACCATTATGTGATATATCTATTGCACATGTGTGTGTGTATGTGCGCATGTGTTTTGTTAGCAAGTGAGAAATATGGTCTTGAAAAATAAATCAGTTTTCCTTGAACAATAGTCAGCTTTGGGTAAAATCTAACACAGACAGCAGGGCTGTCTCAGAGCATTCACAGCTAAAACATTTACATTAGCAGAAAGATGAACCTCAGCCTTTTTGACAGTTCACCCACAAACGAGGCCTGACACTAGTGAAAAGAGACACATCAATCAACTTGTGTAGTGATTATGATTAATGGCTGCTGTCACCTACCCTGTCTGTCTCCTCTGTGGACTGGTACCCTGATGACAGCACAGCATCACCACTGGAAAATCCTGGGGCAGGACTGCTGGGTGTGGTATCAGTGGTGGAGGAGGAGCGTGGGCGGCTGGTATGCAGCTGCGGGTCATGGGTATAGCGGCGGTGCGGGGCTTGAGGGCTACCTTTCAGAAGAGGATCGCGATCTCCACTCCCAGATCCTGACCCAGAACCCTTACTTCGCCGACTCTGCAGGCTGGTCCCACGCCTTATCATCCCTGCAGCAGCTGAGCCCTGGCCAGCTGCAGAAGGAACCATAGGAGCAGAGAGGATGTCAGGATCAGGACAGCAAGACCCTGAGGAATCCTCTGGGGCAGAAGGGGAGGTGCCACCTGCTGACACCACAGAGGAAGATGAGGAGGATGATGAAGAGGTGATGGTGGAGCGAGAGAGGGAGAGACGTTTACGCTGCTGCTGAAACAGCTGCTTCAAGCCCTGGCCAAAAGTGCCCATGCTCTCCCTGGCGTTTTGGCTCATCTTAATCAAGGAAGGGTGCTCTGACTCAGATAAGGCCCTCTTCGAACCTGAGCCTTGCAGCCCCCTTCTCACAGAACCTGAACTGGGTCCCACCCCCTCTGGCTCCCTTTGACTCTTGTCTCCCTGCTGCATATTGTCCTGCTGACACTTCATGAATAGTAGGGAGAATCTGTCCCATTAAAGCCTGTGAATGCCTCCCTCCCTAACTGTCAGGCATGCAGAAGGTCAGACTAGGTCAATGACTGAGGGAGAGAAGACTAGAAAACAACAGAGTACAGTAGAAAACAGTGGTGATGGGACTGTGTGATGGGAGGGTTGGATCAGCTCATTGGTGGTCAGGGGGATCCAAAGAGGGAGCATGCATCTTTGACTCAGGAACAGGTAATCATGCTGGTCTAACAGAGAGAAAGAAGATGGATTATGAGTGGATGGAAAGTTACCTAGATCCAGGGGTAATCCCTAACTTTCACATCAACAACATTTGGATATTAAAGTTTTGTGCAAATGTACAAAAATGATCAATGCGTGTCAATATGTCATTAGTAAAGTAAATCAAGCTGGATCTTGGTAAACAAGTACAAGTGCAATACACACAAAAGAGGCATAAAGTGTTCTAAAGTATGCAGGTATGTGCGCGCTAAGAATATAAAGAGCTTGAATGTGGAGATGAAAAGATAAGTGAAAAAAAGAAAAAGATAATGACTCACATCCGAAGAAGAATAACCCACCTACCATCAGCCAAACTGTCATCCTAGTGTGACTCACTCTTCTGGGTCACCTAAGAGGGAGATGGACAGATGGAGAAAGACCAAAGAATGAGTAATTTCTAAGACTCAGAACTTCAATCATCACTCACTGACTTCATCATAAGAAATTCAGCATCTCTTTCTTCCTTCCACTCAGATTTAGTTTGTATATGTCGGGTATATTGAAGAAGAACATCTGTGATAATGGGTGGCACACCTTTGCATAAGTTTGCATGTGTTTGTGTGTTTCTCAAGGAAGTAATTTCAAATCCCCAAAGACTCCCCTTCCTTGCCCTGAGGAAGTACCAAGAGACAAGGGTTTCCTCACCAGAAACAACCTACAGTGTAGTGTCACTAACACAATGTGCACAATATCCTGCCTTGAACTGTCTGACTGAATTTAAGTCAGTGGGGAAAACCAACAGAGAAGACACCTGATAAAATAAAAGCTTTCTTCCTCAAGAGGCAACCTTATTGGTTGATCAGTGATCACCTCATAGATGGGTCCTCAGACAGCCAGACAGGCAGGCAGGCAGGCTCAGTCTCTGTGCACCATGAATAGCCACTCCCACTGAGGACAGCAAAACAAGAAAGCAAGTCTAGAACATTCAGAGCCCTGAGGAGGTACAGCTACATACTCAAACTATATTATTCCTTCAGCTGCACTGCTTGGTCATAAAGAATAACACAAAGTTGATCAGACAAGCACACACACTCACTGACATACACATCACGCAACAGACAGAAGGCTGTGGAGCATGAAGCTACATGCAAGTGTCATATCACTTCTTGCAACAGCTACACTGTCACTGCCAAGAGAAGATGCATCCATGCACATGAACACATTCACACAGATGTTTTTACTTTCTACAAAGTAATCCTTAATCTTATCTCTTCTGTTCAACTGACAAATTCAGGCCTGCAGATACTAATGTGATTAATTCAGAGGCTGAGTCAATATGTGATGGTGCCAATCAGTTAAGTGCAACTGTTGCCTGCCAGAAAGAGAGAGAAAGTGAGAGTGAGTGATAGAGAAAGTGAGACAGGTGTTAAGCAGGTTCATTTGAGTCACCTGCTTGTTGGCTGCTGTCTGTACCTATAATAATGTTCTGTTAACTGTGGTCTTCAATTTTAGCATCAACAAATTTTAACATGACAAGTATTCCATACTAAATTATAACATCAAAATATCCCAGTGCCCAAGTTGCAAATATTCACCTTTACATTTCTCACTAAATAAATAAATATAAATATTTAATCATAGAGTTCAGTGCAATGTGAAGTCAAATTTTACAGTTTTTTTTCTGTGAATTTCTTTCTTCATTGACACAATATCAGCTTATTTAAAATGGTATTAGAATATAACCTTGTCCCACTTTTCCAATATATATATATTTTATATTTAACTGTAGGAATTAAAAATAAAGAGACCCATAAAGAGGCAAATCAAAGCAAACTTGCATCTGCTGATCTCAGATGATTGTTGCCTTCCCTTGATTAGAGCAGAAATGCTGAATAAGTCAGTAGGAGTAAATTCAAATTAATGATACAAGAATTAAATTTAACTGAATTTGACTGCTCAGTTAACTTTAAATGTTACATTTGAATGTTTTTCAAATGTAACTTCTGTCAAATACATAACTGCATATTGATGTACTTGAGATATGTTGTTTTCTGTGTAACCAAGCTCTCCAGTTTAGCTGTTTCTCACAGAAGGTGACAAGTTATACATAAACTGCATAAACTGTACACATGCATACTTGTGTGTGGATCACTGATGATGAAGCAGCAAGTTTCAGAGCTTGTGAGTGAAGGCATAAACGTAAGTTAATCCCATCCTGAAGCTGAAGAGGACGTCTTGTTTCAACCCCAGTATCCATCCCTCCCTCTATATTAATAAATCCCCTCCTTCATCCCCAGGCTGATCCCAATGCTGGATTGGACATTCTCTTGATTGCCTGAGGTTTTATAATCAAACCAAATCCTCTTTGAGGAGTCTTCAGAGGACAACGCTTTATTGTCAGACTTGGCATGTGTGCCTGCATCTTTGTTCAGTTTAAACAAGTCTCAGCAATCCACCTTTATGAAGAGATAACATAACAAGAACACCAGATCGATCTTTAAAAGAAGCTGTGTTCTTCTGACATAAGCTACATGGTTTCACGTGCTGGAAGACATTTTTACTGAAAACACGCATTTTGATCGATTTAAGCCCTGTTCACCACAGAACAGTGATTATCAGCGATTAACGGTGTCAGTGACAACCAGGGTCAGCGGCCTCTGTGGGTCAGCATGTTTCTCAGAAATTCTGCAATGTTGCCAAAGGTAAATCACAAATGACCACATGAACAATGGCCTCTCTGGAACTCTGTCACCCTCAGTCCCTCCCATAAACACACAGACACATTCTTCTTCATAACACTGTGTGTCACACCAGTCAACTGAGCTGCCAGTTGTCCTGTTGTCATTTGCCAGTTTAACTAGAGAGATGCAGAAAAAACTCAGCTTTTTGGTACAACTTCCCTCAGTTTATCACCTTAACCAATCAAAGATATTGTGATAAACATCAAAACAATCATCTTGTATTTAAACTTTCTGATTTCTCCCTTCAGTTGCTGTGTGTGTCAATACATTACAAAATGGCTTATGACACAGATGGAGTGTGAGCTAAAATCACATCCATTATGATTATTATACAAAAATAATAAAAGGTAATTATTTAAAAAGGGATGGAGCTCGACAGCGATAATACTGAGAGCTATAGCAGTTAAATGATAAAGCAGACAATTTGAAAATATGCAAAATATGAGAAAGAAAAATTGCTTCAGAGCTCCATAATTAAAATATCTACATTTAAGTTTTGCCACAGGAGAATTTCAAATCAATGCCTTCTTTTCTGTTCCATTAAATTTTGGAAAGTGTGCATGAAAAACCCAAAGTAGAGGCCAATTTGGCTTGTATTCTCTGACACTGAGGCAGCCATGTTGTTGTTCATTGCTGAACATACAGTTGGCGAACTCAAAATATGGCTATAGCTTAAACAAGCAAACGCGGTGTTTCCAGAAGAGTCTGAGAGCTGGCGGGGAATAAACTGCTCTTTGTTCGCTCTGAGCCACACACAGGCCCATCGCTGCTCTTTGTGCTGTGCCTCTTTCACTGACAGACACACATCAATAAGAGCGGAATTAGGCCAGAGAGTTTGGTCGGTGTTTGTGCGGGCAAGTATGTGTGTGTGCATGTTTGCATCAGACAGAGAGAAAAGGAAGACAAAAAAAAGATAGCAGGCATTATACCGGGTACAAGAGTATGCATGTATGTGTGTTTGAGTGTGATGTCTTTGAGTGATGGAAAATGGACCGTATCTCATTCAGCAGCTGCGTAATGACAGCATAGCCAGGAAACAGGCACAATCGTTATTGTATTTATTTGTGTGTGTGTGTGTGTGTGTGTGTGGCTGGGTGGAAGAGAATAGCACAGTTGTGTCAGCTGTGACAGTGAAGGAGATGACTTCAGCACACTGCAAAAAGTGTGATAAGAGAGACAACTCTTTGTATCAACAGAAGAGAGTGTGTAAGTGAGAAAAAAAGAGACACAGGGTTAGAAAATGTTAGTGAAATAGCCCCGAATGGATCAAAGGCATCCAGCGGTCCATGGCGTGTGTCACCTGGTCGTTTCAAGTTCCACCCAGGTGCTTAGTACAATGCGTCTGATTTAAGAGGTGTACAGCAGGTAGTTCTCTGAAAGAGGTAGGCACAACGCCCAATTGTGCAAGGTGAAACCCTCAGGGAGGCTTTGGTGCCAAAGTTGTTCTCAGCTTTCCAGGAACAAGACAAACCGGAAGATATGCAATCATCCTCTCCTGCATGCAGACATCAGAAAAACAAATCTGTTTGCTTAACGAGACAAGAGACTATAACTGGAAACTGACACTTTGTATCCGCATTAAACTAAACCTCACAAACTACTCAGAAATATGTAATGAATTCTGAAAAAGCAGCATGGTGGCACAGTGATTAGCACCTGTATTCCACTCCACCATCTTAGTGAGGCCTTTCTGTGTGGAGTTTACATGTTCTCCCTGTGTCTGTGTGAGTTGTTCTCCAGGTACTTCAGCTTCCCCCCACAGTCTAAAGACATGCAGTTAGTGGGGTTAAGTTAACTGGTGACCCTAATTTGCCCACAGGTGTGAGTGGTTGCCTATCTCTCTGTTAGCCTTGTGACAGACTGGCAACCTGTCCAGGATGCACCCTGCCACTTGCCCTAGGCAGCTGGGATAGGCTCCAGCCCACACCGCCCACAACCCTGACATGGATAAGTGGAAGAAAATGGATGGATGAATGGTTAAAAAAAAAAAAAAAAAGAAGAAGCAAACTTTAAAATCTTAGTATGTACAATATAACAGATTTTATATATTCCAAAGAAAATACCCTCTGTTATCAGTCTGCCTCTTACAGTATATTAGAATTGTTAATATTTTAAAAAAGAAATAAAAAGAAAATGTTAAAAGGAAACCTCCAACACATGCATGCGCACACACGCACAGAGAACAAGAGAAGCAGCAGGTGCCATTCTGGGTGTAATAGTCAAGCATGTAACAGTTTGTGAGGTGGGAAGCTACAAATAAAAAGAACAACAAAGAACAGGGGAACTATTATGGTGGTCTTTTGTGACTGTACAGGGCCGTAAATACCACTATATCTCTGAGATATAGGTTGCACAGCAGTGTTAGCCACTGAACAAATCTAGGCAGCAAGCCAGTGATGTGGAAGAAAATTGAAGACAAGCTGTGACTCATCATTAGGCTGCATGCTGGACAACGTTTTATATTTACTGAGGAAGCTTTGTTTAAAGGACACCTCTGTATCTGTGTTCAACACCACAACAAGTGCCTGAATGAATAATTTACAGCATACATGACACTGATATTCATCTATGATGACTACAACACCAATGTGTCTAACCAGTGAAGGTACTGAGGATCTTATTCTATTGCTGTTTACTAATAAGACAGATGTTCTCATGAGGGGGTTTCCAGCGTATAGGAAAAGAAACGGGCAGACTATGTGAAACATTTCAAGCCCTATAACATGGCCTTCACGTACTAACCTGACAGGTGTTTAACAGTAGTCAGGCCTTCAACTTGGCCAGTATAGCTCATATTTCCTCAATTCTGGCAGGTCATCATCAGCTGTCAACAGGCTGGAAACCACCTACACACCAGCTGAAATATCATACCAGAGACTGCGTTCAAGGCGCACAGCCATAAGGAATGGTAAGGAGACCACATAATAGGGTCAATGCACACTTTGTGCAACTGAAGTGCAAAATCTGACATGTCATTTGGCTTTGGGGCATCTGACTGCAGCTGAGAACAATTTTATACATTCAGAAATCATTTGCATTATCACACACTTATATAACTATTCAGTCAAATCTCTGGGCTCGAGAAACCAGACACCCTTTAGCCCACTAGAGGGGTTGGCCTTGAATCTTCACTCTGAGCATGATATCAGGCTCAGCACGTAGGCTATGGGTCAACAATATTAAGTTGATTTAAACTGAAAGATGATATTACTCCCAATCTCCAAAACTTAATATGCAGACTTCTAACAACTGCCATCAAAAGTCAAGAAGATACAAAGAAACTACAACAGTATTCCAAAGAACATGTGTCACCTGCTTAAAGGCTTGTCAGAAAATCCCTTTCCCATACATGAATATACTAAATGTTGAGCTGAGCAGTTAATATTTCCAAATAGATTTTTACAGTAAATAATTGTTCTTCAACGAGTACTGCGTAGAACTGTCTATATTTTATACATGAAGTTTATTCCATTTAATACTGATACAGGAAAGTGTCTTTCCGCCTCTCAGCAGGCGACACAAAAATGAAGAAAACTGTACAGTTTTATGCAACGAGCAGGCAACATCAATAATTACATCAATAATTATTTATTAACCCTTAACTATGAAGGGAAACTCCTGAGATTAAGGATGTTTTGCAAGGGTGTCCAGTGTCTGATAGGCCGAATTAACCTAGCATGTTTTTTGATGGTGGGAGAACCCAGGAGAACCAGGAAAACATGCGTCTCCAAACTGAAGGGTCCTACCTGGGATTGATCATCACTGAGCTGCTGAAATTCTTAGATACACTGCTCAAAAAAAAAAAACCCAAAAAAACACATCAGCTCTCAATGGGACAAAAATCATACTCGATATCTATACTCATGAACTGGGTAGTGTGTCAGGAACCAGAGGATGCCACATTGTTTGATGGAAATGAAAATTATCAACCTACAGAGGGCTGAACTTAAAGACAGAAATTTTTTTTCACTGTTTCAAAGTGAAAAAAATGATGTGACAGGCTAGTCCATTTTGCTGAAATTTCATTGCAGCAGCTCAAAATGTTACTCAGCAGTTTGCATGGCCCCCTCATGCTTGTATGCATGCCTGACAATGTTGGGGCATGCGCCTAATAAGACAACAGATGGTTTTCTTTGGGGATCTCCTCCCAGATCTGTATCAGGGCATCACTGAGCTTGTGGACAGTCTGAGGTGCATAAGTTGGACTACCTGTGCAACCTCTGTAGGGTCCTGGTATCGCCTCATGCTACCATTAGTGACACTGACCCCAGCCAAATGCAAAACTAGTGAAAAAACAATCACAAAAGATGAGGAGGTAAAAAAAAATATCAGTGGTTTCCACCTGTAAAACCATTTTGTTTTGGAGGTTGTCTCATTGTTGCCCCTCTAGTGCACCTGTTGTTAATTTCACTAACACCAAAGCAGCTGAAACTGAAAAAATAACCCCCTCTAGGACTTAACTAACCAGATCAATATCCAAGAAGACAACCTGCTGAAGTTCAAACTGAGCATCAGAATAGGGAAGAAATGTGATTTAAGTGACTTTGAACCTGGTATGCTCGTTGGTGCTAGACAGGCTTGTCTTGTATTTGTCAAGTATTTCAGAAACTGCTGATCTACACACACCAACACAACCATCTCTAAGGTTTACAGCGAATGATCTGACAAAGAGAAAATATCCAGTAAGCAGCCGTTCTCTGGTCAAAAATGCCTTGTTGATGCCAGAGGTCAGAGGAGAATGGTAACACTGCTTTCAGCTGACTGGAATGCAATAGTAACTCAAAAAACCCACTCATTTCAGTCAAGGTATACAGAAAAGCATCTTGGAATGCACAACACATCAAAGCTTGAAGCAGATGGGCTATAGCAGCAGAAGCCCACACTGGATTCCACTCCTGTCAGCTAAGAACAGGAAACTGAGGCTCCAATTCACACTGGTTCACCATAACGGAAAAGTGTTGGTAGGTTCAGAACTTGGTGTAAACACAGCCTACCTGAGTATTGCTGCTGACCATTTCCATTCCTGCATAACCAGTGCACCCATCTTTTGAGGGCTGCTTCAGTAGGATAATGTGCCATGTCACAAAGGTCAAACCACTTCAAACTGGTTTCTTGAATGTTGCAGTGAGTTCTCTGTACTTGAATGGCTTCCACAGTTACAGATCTCAATCCAGTAGAGCACCATTGGGATGTGGTGGAATGAGAGATTCACATCAAGGATGTGCAGCCAACAAATCTGCAGCAACTAAGTGGAGGAGGAATATATCCAGCATCTATTTGAATCTATGCCACAAAGAATTATGGCAGCTCTGAAGGTAAAAGGAGGTCAACACAGAATGAAAGGTGTACCTAATACAGTGTCGATAAGTGTACAGTATGTAACATAACATTTGACACAAAAACAATTTGCTGTATTCCTATCATGGAGAACTGTATTCAGATGAAGGCTTTAACGCTTCACATTAGAGAAATCAAGAGTGCATCTAAGACTTCAAAAAGACTTCAATATGTTCACTTGATTTGTTTAATATAGACAGATGAAACCTCATATTAGCTTAACTTGAACAAACATGGACTGTACGTTTTGTACCCTGCCCATTTTTCTGAAAGCATTAGTGTCAAGTGGGGGCAGGGACAGGTTCATTTAGGTATCCAACTACTCCTTTAAGTTATCCTTTAACACTAAAACAAGGACCTCAGTCCTGTTTTAAAGTGCAACCTCTTGTGACGCCACGTGACCTCTGCCTCTTTTCTCCTTCAGCCCTCAAACAGGAAGGGATCAGAAGGAAACAGGCAGCTCGTTGCCACTAGAAACCACAGCCTTTATAAAGGAATTTCACCTTCACTCTGGAAGTGTGGGAGTCAGTCCCACTGGGGAGAATAAACCCAGTCTGTCCACAGTTACAGCATATTTTCGAACATGAACCTCTGGCAGCATCAGCGATTTAAAAAAAAAAAACATCTACATTAAGCTGCATACGATACCTCTGCTACTCTGTGGGCTTTCAAACAGCAGACCTCTGATGGAGGAGGATGAGGGTGAGTGAGGATTTGTGTGAGAGAGAGAGTGAGAAGGGAAAAATTGTGTTTCTTATCTGAGATGAACTTTGTATTTAGCAAAAGCTCAACCTGTTGAGAGAATAGAGCCAAATTACTGCGTAAATGATGCTGAGAGTGTTTAGACTCCACTGGGCTGAAAAAGGGGATTATTTGAATCCTTTTGAATCCCATATTAATCATTTTTGATGCATCTGTTTAGAAAAAGGGACAAAGAGACTTAAAGCTGTACAACACAACTCTACAAATCCAACATTAAATGATGGGGCATCTGTTCTCATGTTAGTTATCCTTCAGCAGTGACACTGAGCAGGGTTATGTGAACCCAATATACATTTTTTTTTTTAAGAAGAATATTAGTGTTTTAACACACTCCATCATGCAAATGATATAATGTAATAATCTTAACAGAGAGGGTGCGTGACTATGGTGGAGTTTTAGCGATTAGATGATTAATGAGTTAGTCAATCTAAGCAGAACTGATCACTTTTCACTGCAAATTTATTTTAGGGGACTTCTGACAAAATATGACATATCAAGACTTCACTTTTCTTGCCATAGATCGACTGATCAATCAGAAAAAAAAGTATCAGTTTAATTGAGGAACAATAGAGTTGTTACTCAAGAGCCCTGGCGTACATCCATTTCCCTATTGTGATACACACTTCCATCCTGGTGCCCTCACCAACCAAATGACGTGGGTTCAGCAACAAAGACATGATTGCTCACCATTTCCTTGCTTGCTGATGGTACTACTACTTCCAAGAACTGAAAGAATTTGTTTGGATTATGTCATTATCTCTAAGAACCTATTCATCTGCAGCAGAGAGCAAACATTGACATTTAGACACTAATTCTATTTCTTTGCTTAATAAATTCCAAATGTTGCCAAATATTCTATAACACCGCATAAAGCACCCATTCATAAATCATCTATATTACTTGTCATATTCAAATGTGCAGAGTACTGAAGCCTTGACATGGTCTACATTCTGACATTACATAAATACATAAATCCTATATGCACAGTACATACGGTTCACCCTGCATGTACCATACCCCTATATGAGCTGCTGGATATACAACCTTAACACAAGGCTAACACTGTGCAAATCTGTGGGTAATTTAAGGCCTGATCTATATGATTTGGGACACTGAGAAAAAATTTGAACATCCAGAAAAAAGTAACACATTCAATCAGGCATTGCAGCATCATAAAAAAATTAAAGGTATAATATGTAATATTTCCACATAAAAATTGCTACAAACACAGGTACAAATATTATGTTTCGTTGACTTGTGTCATTTATCTGAAAACTTTTTCAACAATTTTCAAATGCAGAGAAATGCATAAATGTAACATATTCTTTCATTGTGTTTGCTTGTCAGTGGCATCAGACTCCTTTAACTCGTCCACAATACCATTGAAACAATGTTTAACATGTTCATAAAGTTATTTCATGTATGATTGTTTTGACCACAAATAACGCCAGGATGCCTTACGGCTGAATTTGCAACATAACATTAGCTACATTAGCTAATGGGCCGGTATGGACAGATGACTCATAATAGTAGCACTGAGCCATAATCGTGAAGTTAGTCATACTTTCACTATTACCTATAAAGCACAGACTTAACAATGCATTTGCTGTGAGTGACGTACAGTACTGTGGAAGTCCTGCGCCATCGCTCATTTCTCTTTATTTTACTTTCAAATAAGCTAGACTCTCGTAATTTTTAAAGTGGTTGTGAGCAGTAGTTCTCCAGGCTTTCTGACAGAGATAAGACAACATAACAAAAGAACCCATTTTAAATTGTATCGTTAAGATTTTTGTTAACAGCCTGTCACAAAAACACATAATTTGTTCCTGTTTCTTCAGTTGAATATACAAAAAATGCTTAAGATGATTTTCAAATGGCTATTAGCTGAAAACTTGGCATATCTCTGTACTGTGTGTGGAGTGTCCTTAAAAATTCTGAAGAAACTGGACAAGTGGAGGACAAAAGAAAAAGACTGGGCCTAAAAATCTATCTACAACAGATAAACAGTATCTGAAAGTCATGTCCTTAAGAAATAAGTTAAAAAACAACAACAACAAAAAACCCAGCAAAGTCCTGACGCAAGACCTAAGAGATGCAAACGGACCTTTGGTTAATCCATCTACTGTTCACTAAAGCCTCATCAGAAATGGTCTCGATGGAAGGGTGGCTATCAAGAAGTCATTCTTAAGGAAGGGAAGCAAGGCTGCCAAATTACATAAGAACTGGACTGAAAATCAGTGGCAATAGGAGTGATGAATCCAAATTTGAAATTTCTGGTTCAAATTGTTGTCAATGTGTGTGGCAGAGGTCAGGAGAGAGGTACAACAGTTAGTGTCTACAGCCATCTGTAAAACACAGTGGAGGCTCTGTCATGGTTTAGGGCTGCATTTCTGCCAATGGTGTTGCAGATCTTGTCAAAATTGATGGAATTATGAATGTAGAGAAGTACAGTCAGATTTTGATCCACCATGTAATACCATCTGGAAAGTGTCTGATTGGCAATGCCTTCATTGTCTTTATTTGTGTGAATGGGTAAATGCAAACCTGTTGCATAAAGCTCTTTGAGTGCTCAGCTAGAGTAGAAAAGCGCTATATAAGAGCTAGTCAATTTACCATTTACCATTTACACAGTCAGTGACAGACTGGCCGCCCCAGGGCCCAGACCTCAAAATTATTAACAGAACAAACGACAGCCAGCATCCAAAAGAAGAGCTTTGAATGTTCTTCAAGAAGTCTGAAGAATCCTGAAGACTACTTCAAGAAACAACAAGAAAGCTGCGTTGAAGAATAAAGCTGGTCATGCCAAATAGTGACTTGACAAGCTCGTCAAAGTTTTTCCCAGTTTTTGCCTTCCATACGGTATTTCCATTTATCTTTGCATGCTTCAATAAACCACCACACCTATTTCCCATTTTCCTAACAAGGCATAAAGAAGTAAGGGGGTGCTCAAGACTTTTGCACAGTACTGTAGAGGAGATAAAAATAGAGGTATTGCTTGAAGTGATGTGATTAAAAACATTCAGTAGCCATCCAAATTGAATGTGAGGCAATTATATGATACTTTTTTGGTCTTCTATTAGTAGAGATGCATTTAAAACATAAGACTTTTTAAGACCACTGTACTATACAATGTAATTAAACTTCATCTTATTTTGTACAACACTGAATGCAGAAACAAATGACACTGATATAAGGGACAGCTGAGGATGTGTTACTGTCATGTAGAAGAATAACTCATGCATGACAGGAAGTTATTTCAGTTATTGATCAAAAGGTGTTATCAGTCACACCCAGCTTGAGTCAGAATTCCTTTTTATCTTAAAAGTCCAAAAAAAAAAATCCTAATGACGGGGCGTCACACGTCATTGCACCAACACTGAAAACATGACACAAAGCCTCCTATTTTTCCTATCAAAAAAATCGACTCTTTACACCAGTCATCTCTGCCACTATGACAAAACTATTACATGCATAACTTTGCAGTCCAATTCATGTCATCTTTCTGATCTAGTGTCTGCAGCTTTGCTGTAGCAAATGGTGGCTTCCAAAGCTGCAATTAATAAACTCCTGTGACTGTCAGACTGTGTGATCTGATCTAGTATAAGCACATCTTCACCACATCCTAAGCGAAGGTGTTACATGAACTGATGTGCACAGATAAGAGACAGCATTTCCATCCATAGAAGGGATTAAGATGTATTGTGTAAGCAGTGTGAAAAAAAGACCCCCCCCCCCCCTTTAACAAAAAACCTACATGCACACAAAAACAACACAAACATGTTACACTCATACAATAACTCTCAAATCTAAGCTCAGATCCCAGCAGGGAAGGTGCAATGTGAGTGCAGCAGGAACAGGAGCAGGAGGAGGAGGCGGAGGAGGAGGAGAAGGAGGGGGGGGCAGCGTCATCATGGTGGTCTGACCATCCGAGTGAGACGTGAATGGCTGTGTTAGCAGTGCCCTGAAGGGGCAGCCAAGCTCTCAGCCACTTAGCAGAGTAAGCTGAACAGATAGTAGGATACATCATGTCACACCAAACCCTTCCAATCCTCTACATCTCTGCAGCGATGGATACAGTAATTAGTATAAATGTGGATGTGGATGAAAACAAACCTTTCAGTCCATTATAATGACACCAGAGTGGACTTCCTTCACTGCAGATGGGATGACAACCTGCTACATCAGGCCCACGGGTCTTCAACAAAGAACAAAAAAAGTGAGATGGAAAATGTAATCTTCTAAATGCTTTCCTGGCACACCACTGCTTCTGCCTGCCCAACTATATGCGCCTGTGCGGTGTGTGTATGTGTGTCTCTGTCTGTCTCCTAGGCACTGATAATAATAGGCTGCAGGAAAAAAATGCACCTCTGTGAAGAATACTGGGCTTCTGATATAATGAGGCTACGGATATCCATCCTTATCAGACTTTGAGATGTCTTTAGGACATCAGCCAGCATTAGAGAAAAATTTGCTGAAATTTGAACTGAGAGGCCCTGGCTAATATCACAGGGCAAAGAGGTGCATCAATATGTCAGCTGGATAGTAAACTAAAAGTTAATTAACTGGGATGAAAAATGTTGCCTACAACTTCACAACCAACAAGCAAAAAAGCTGATGTTATAGTGGCAGGTGGAACATTTTAACTCTTCCTGCTACACAAGACAAGCCTACTGTACAAAACTACTGTATTCAACAATTTTAATTACGTTCTTATTGACGTGCCTCACTTTAAAAAAAAAACAAAAAAAAACATACGCATACAAACGCTAATGTCTGATGAAACCACGGGACATGAAATATATAGCGATCATTACGAAAGATAAGTCTAAAATTCCTCGTTGAGTAATAGTTAACGCAGAGACAAAGTGAGGAGAGACGATCCTCTGAGTGTGTTATGAAAATACACAAAACCAACATAAATATGAGCTTTCAGAATCGTTCAAATGTTAGTTCAGATCCAGTCAAGTGCGGCAGCAGTGTGTTGACGGACTCAGGTTGACAGTCCCGTTAGTGTGTCCTTACACAGAGCAGATAATATGAGGCAATTTCCACACCGACACTCTAACGGAGACCCCAAACGCATCACACACACGCACAGACTAACAGTAAAACAACCCCAAAAAACTCGACCAAAAATATATTTCACACTTACACGGGTGGTGGCAAACTGTTGGCGCTGACGTTCAGCGAGGAACACCTCTACTCCGACTGCCCTCCACCCCTCAGTCTGCCCTCCCTCTCCGGGATGACGTCACGGCGTAATACGTAACTCAGCGGGAAGGAAACCAAAGATTATGTTAGTGTAAGATGACTCACTCAGGTGTATAAAAACTGACACATTTTATGCAAGCCTGCAGGGAAAGAAAGTCCCTCGTGTTTTGCTACATGCAAGCGAAACTCCAATCTTTGCATGTTGCAGTTTTATCTGTGGCAAAGAGCGTGGTTCCGTTGTAGAATTATATGTTGAAGTGTAGTTCAAAAGGTTTTAATCGTTAACTAAAACAAGATGTGAAAAAAATTAGTTAACAAAAAAAAAACCCTTAAATAAATAAAATGCAGAGGAAATCTTAGTTTCAATCTTTGTTAGTTTGGTCAAATTTGTTATCCCAGCTTGCCTGGTGAGGCTTTGATAGACATTTTTACTGAAACTGCAGATGTCCACATGGCATTGAGTCAGCTGCTTTAAAAAAGTGTATTTTTAATATAACACATATACTGATTTTCCGAAAGCTTGCCCTTGACATGCACCTTCCATATGTGTGGGGTGGCTGTAGCTCAAGAGGTAGACCAGGTCACCAACTAATTGATGGTTCCTGGCTGCTCCATTCTGCATGTCAAAGTTTCCCTGGGCAAGATACTGATCCCCAAGTTCCTCTCTGATGTGTTCATTGGTGTGTGAATGTGTGTGAATGTTGGATAGAAAGCAGTTAGGCATAGAAAAAAGTGCTTGTCTGAATGAGTGAATAAGTCCTGTTGTATTAAGTGCTTTGAGTGCTCAAGTAGAGTAGAAAAGCGTAATATAAAAACCAGTCCATTTACCATATGTGGGAGGACCAAAAGTAACACTAAAAACAAAACTGGAAAAAGCACTCTGGAAATTAACCTGAAACTACCCGAACGGATTACCTAAAATTGCTTGAAGCTAAACTGAATTAAAAACAAAAAGTCAAAATGAAATGAAAATAAAAAAAAACTAATTAGAAATTTACAAAACTATAACAACTCTGGTAGTTTGCAACTTTTTCAGCTCACATGTTTAAAATGTGTCTTTTCAGGTCAGTCACAATTTTGATGAGATACTTATCAAACTAAACTGTCAAACATCATCTGTTTACAGCCTCCCAATGTTGGCATTTTTCTGCTTTAGTTATTTGTGAGCATAAACTGAATATCTTTCAGTTTGGGGATGGGTTTTTTTGTTCTCTGGGTATAGTGGGATTCGGACATTTTCTACAGAACAAAAGTGATTAGTCAATTTTTAAATTAATAAATAATAATAATAATAATAAAGGTTGCTAGAGTTCCTCTCGTTTTGAAATATGCATACCACAGCCTGTGTGAGAACTAACCATGCTGTTACAATAGCTGTGATTCATTCAACCACTTCAATTCTACAATAGATCACCTTAAACCAGAATATTCATAATGCCTTCCTGACTTACAGGAATATTGCGTGGTATGTCAGTAGTTGCTGATATGAGGCTCTGCAAAGAGTCGCGAAAACCGCAGAGAAACACACGTCTCTCTACTGTGCAGGAGGTGTAGGTGTACACTCATACCTACCACTCAACACACAAATTGTCTTCTCACCTCAGAGATACAGGTCCACAGAGACAGAGACCACAAGACTGATGGGTAGTTTTTACCCCAAAACTATTACCACACTGAAATCAGCACTGAAATTACCCACCTTATAGACAGGCCTACAACTATGCAGTTTCATATTTAGCACTGTTATTTATTTATTATCTTTACCCATACAAAACAGTCTTATTTAATTCTAGAATTACATATGTGTGAGCTGCATGTGTAGGGATATTTCAGGTAATGCATCTGAACTGTATTCTGTATATCATACAGTATATCATACAGTGACAATAAAGTAATTTTATATTATCTTAGTTTGTCTTTCTGTATAATTTAAAAACTGAAAGGTGCATTCACAGTATGTTCTTCTTATGTATTTTGTGATTGTTGGGCTACAAAGAGGCCCCCAGTGGATGCTTTCATTTAAATTCTTCTTGTTTTTTGATTGGGTCACACCTGCACCATTTTTAGTAAAAAGCAATAAAACCTAGCAGAGATTAAAATATCTGATCCTTTTCCAGTCCAACATAATGACATGGCTGACCACCTTCTTTCTTACCATTTAAATAAATAAATAAAAAGATTTTACATTAGTAACCCATTTGGACTTTAAACCACTGACACACTGAAGCCATTGTGATTTTTTTTTTTTTTTTGTGAAAACAAAATCAGACTCTGCTATACATAGTCATAAATTAAAAAAAAAAAAATTCTAAGCTGAAATAACAAAACTTTGAATATTTTGCTTCCTTCTCTCATCTGCTGGATTGTTCACTGAGGAGCAATCTGATGACCCGCGGGCATTTGAGCACTAGAGGCCTCTGTTTTCTTCAAGATTGTGCAGGTCTGTGTCATGCAGCTGTTGTTTGGGTCATATGAGCAACATCTGGGCTTTGGGCTCTGGCCTATAAACCTCCGTGCTCCTGCAGACTGTCTCTGACACTCCGAGGGAAGAGTCCTGTTCTTCCAGGCTCCATTACGGCATGTGTTTTGCTTTTTTCTGGCTTTTCTCACACACATGCCGCATACACACCCTTACTGACACTTTTTTGTAGTTGCTGTCTCTCATTTTCTTTTTGCAGTCTTTGAGGTGGGCTGTGGCAGCAACAACAACAGAACTTGTAACCAAGATAACTGTTCTCAGTACGAAATTAACAATGCAAACATTTCTTTAAGCATGACATTGGTTTATCCCAAAACAGTATATCATGTCATTTTCTTTCAGTCATGTGAGACACTGAATTCCACGCTCTGTTATTTCCACCTGCCATTCAAATTCACCCTTAAAAGTACCAACAGAGCAGCTGCTATGTTTGTAAGGTATACAGGATGACAGGCTATTGCTCTACTGCAGGATATCTCAGAGGAAGGTTTAATCTGCTGTGGTGGCAAGAACAGAATTAAAATGTGAGGAAAGTCCTTGTCTTGTTCTGCTGCTATGTCACTGTATGGCATAAACTGTGGGTGAACTAAATGTACAGTAGTGCCTTCTTTTCTTGTCGCGCCTGCGGGCCTCACAAAATGTTACCAAGAGCTTCCATTGGCTCACAGGATGCACTTTGAGGGGCCGTGGTCTAATCAAATACAGCATTATTGTGGCTTTAATTAAGATTGACTGAGAAAGTATGAATGAGGAGAAATGAATAGCTCTTTTCTACTGACAATCCCTATTGAGATGTCCTCAATAATGAATACTTCTCTTTACTCTTAATAGTTGCTTTCACTGAGAGCACTGCTGAGTGTGACCTAACCTTTATAGCTGACAGCCACAAAGGATGTTAGCCTTACCAATTATCTATCAAACACCACTCTAACCATTCTCACGTCTCCCTCTTTTTTTTAGAACTTTCGTACTGTCAGCAAATCTTACCCTTTGTATGCCAGACTGAAGCTATAAATCTGACAAATGAAATTTCTTCAGGTCTTATTCCAGAGCAAAAGCAAATTCACATAAAACCTGTTTCAACATGACTTCAATCTTTCTGTTCTCACCAGCTTGGAGGACAGCATGACGTGCTGCTGGAAGCATTTCATTTCTGGATAATAAGTGTGAGGTCTCTGTCTCATAGCCTTGGTAGCTATGGAAACTTAATACTGTATCACCAACATTAATGCAGAAAATTGGTCTTTTCATTTGTCCCTTTGTGATTTTAGACTGAGCAGAAGTTAAATTGCATCGTGTTGTTTAGTAAATACACAGCACTCATTTTTGTGAATTTTAAACTGTAAAACTTATTATGTAAGAGCCAGATCTAAGGGTAGCTATTGTATATAAATCATGAGCATCATATTTCACATCTGATATCTATTCTTCTGTTTGCAATAAACTGAGATTTTCTACCCTTGTTCCTCGTGTTGCAATAAGTTTTAATCAATTTATCTACATGTCTAATTGGTCTAAATACACAGAATCCACCACATCCCTCATGTAGTTACAATGTTCATGTCTGAAGCACATGAATGAACTACTGTTGTTTGATCCTATTTGTTGCTGGTAGTTTTGCTCCACTAGATGGCAGTGTTGAAGCAGATATGCTGATCACAGCAGCAAATGTCTCAGAGTTACTGCAAGCTGTCTGAAGTGTATTTTCCTTGTTGTTTAGCTATTAAGATTAAAGAACTCCTCTTCAGTCTTCAGCTGTGAGTGGCTGCAGGTGATGATACAGCCTGTGCATCCAGCTCAAAACTTAATTGAAGAATGATTCCTGGTGGCATTTAGTAGAGGCATTTCGGGAAAGTGGAAATGTCATAGATCACCAACTAAGGTGAGGACTCAGTCGCTGGACAGTGAGGAAGGTTAACACTGGTTTATTTATAATGGCTGAGGAAAAAACACAAGTGGAGATGTGAATAAGCTTCTTAAACAAGACAAGAGCTGCAGGTTTCTCTGTGGGGACACACGCATTGTCACTGGCTGTCTGTGTCTGCAGAGATGAATACTATTTCCAGCAATAACCAAACTGACTGCTGTATGAACAGTTTAAGGGCCTCTTTTCCTTTTTCCTTATCATTTACTTGATTATTTTATAGTTTTATATTAAAACTATTTCATTTTTTTAATGAATGTTTTTTCCTGATTTCATTTTAACAATGTATTTATGTATTTATTTACTTTAATTGGCAGCTTTTATCATTGTGCCACATCTTATTTGGCATTGTAATGACATTAGACCAAATTATTGTATGTTTCATTATTATTTTATATTATATATGTATATTATATATTATATGCCACTTGCACTAGCAGTTCCATGTCTTTAAACTAACTCCAAAAAGAGATCTCTCATCACATCTATTTGAAAAATCTCTTCACTGGCTTGCTGTTAGCTTTAGAGTCAATTCTAAAATTCTTGCTTTTACCACTAAAGCTTTGAATGGTAAACCACCCCAGCAGATCACAGAGCTTTTATTGACCCACTCTTCCAGCCAGTCCCTCAGGTCTTCAGAGCAGGGATTACTGTAGTCATTTTAAAACAGGCTGAGACCGGGACTTTGGAGTTGTAGCTCCAAATTCTGGATCCCTATATTTTATTGATTCAAAGTAAAGTTTTACTTATATAGCACGTCTCAAGACTAACACAACAAACAGCTTGACAACATAACAATGGTAGCTTTTTAAAAAAAACAGCTAAAAGCATTCCCATTCAGACAGGTATGTGTAATAATGTGTTATTCATGTATCTGTTTTATAGTTTTGTTTCAATTGTTTTTTCTCTTGGTGTCAGGCACTGTGTGACCTTGTCTGTGAAAGGTGCTTTATAAATAAATTTTACTTCACTTCTGTTACTTTGGTTACAGTTACAGTCTGCTGTCTATTCATAGCAACAATCAGTGAGAGAACAAAAAAAACCTTACATAATTAATTGCATCGTTAATTCTTTTGGACAGTCTACGCTATACTGCCAAAAGTATTCACTCACCCATTCAACACAGTGAATTCAGGTGTTCCAATGATTTATGTGGCCACAGGTGTATAAAACCAAGCACCTAGGCATGTAGACAGCTTCTACAAACATTTGTGAAAGAATGGATCGATCTCAGGAGCTCAGTGAATTCCAGCATGGTACCGTGATAGGATGCCATGTTTGGAGGTCTGTAGGATGCTACAGACCTCCAACCTTCATGTGGCTTTCAGATTAGCTCAAGACCAGTGTGTAGAGAGCTTCATGGAATGGCCGAAGAGCTGCATCCAAGCCTTACATCAAGTGCAAGTACAAGTGCAATGCAAATCACTGCATGGAGTGGTGTAAAGCACGCCAACACTGGACTCCAGAGCAGAGGAGAAGTGTTCTCTGGAGTGACGAATCACACTTCTCTGTCTGGCAATCTGACAAACAAGTCTGGGTTTGGTGGTTACCAGGAGAACAGTACTTGTCTGACTGCACTGTTCCAAGTGGGGGGGGGGGGGGGGTGGGGGGGGGTGGGGGGGGGGGGGATTATGGTGTGGGGTTGTTTTTGGGATTTGGGCTTGCCCTTTAGTTCCAGTGGAAGGAACTCTTAATGCTTCAGCTTACCAAGACATTTTGGACAATTTCATGCTCCCAACTTTGTGTGAACAGTTTGGGGACGGCCCCTTCCTGCACCAGTGCACAAAGCAAGGTCCATAAAGATGTGGATGAGCGAGTTTGGTGTGAGCGAGTTTGGTGTGGAAGAACTTGACTGACCTGCACAGTCCTGACCTCAACCCAACAGAATAATTTTGGGATGAATTAAGCGTGGAGACTGTGAGCCAGGCCTTCTCATCCAACATCAGTGTCTGACCTCACAAATCCACTTCTGGAAGAATTTTCAAAAATTCCCATAAACACTCCTTAACCTTGTGGAAAGAGCTGGTACTGTTATAGCTGCAAAGGGTGGGCTGACCGACATCATATGAAACTATATATATAACTCAAGCTTATATTCATGTGAAGGATGATAAGGTATTGTACTATATATATATTCAGATTCAATCAATTCAGATTCAATCGTTGATTTTATTCTGACAAAAAAATTAATAGAGGTCAAAGTGTGAGTCACTGAATATTTTGTCACTCGCGTCAATATGGAGGAATATATAAATAGGAAAAAAAATCAGTTGGAGGGACAAAATTGATTTGAATACATTCCTGTAATAATGCTCTCTGACGAACACCATGCAGACCCTATCAATAATACTGCACTATTTGGTGTAGATGTATTCCATCATCCAGCAGATTAGTATCAACAAGCTGCACTTCACTTCCACGTTAGATCAGACTGTTGAAATTTGTGATACTTTCGTTCGAATGATCCAGGAGTTTCTTCTACAGGTCATGCAGCAGAAATACACAGTTACAGGGCTGGTATCAAGACAGGGTTTTACCTTCATATGGCTACAAAGTGACCTTTTCAAATGTTGATCAGCAGTATAGCTTTATGGATTCATCATCCATCTGCTAAAAATATTCATGGCCATCAGAAAATGAATCCTCAGTAACTGATCTGAGATATTTCTTGTATCTCTGACAGCGGCTTGCCCTGTGTAGCTCAGACTAAAATATCGGTCATCAATCACTGGATGGAGTGCCATGAAATGTTTGTTAGGGAAATAGGGAAGTCCATGTTATAGTTTTGAGAAGAAACAAGTAAACTACTGCAAATGACTGCTCTAACCATGTTTTTGATCAATCTACCAGCTGGTATGTCTTTATTCTACTGAAATAGCCCCTAATTAGAAAAATATTTATGGTGAAGGATTCAGCTTCTCACACACACACACACACACACACACACACACACACACACACACACACACACACACACACACACACACACACACACACACACACACACACACACACACACACAAAAATCATTTACACATTAGCAATCTCTTCATCAGTTCTTCCCAGTACCTCCTTCAAGTTTCGCCCTGACCTTTTAGTACCCTTTTTTTTTTGTCTATCAGCTGCACCCTTGCCACATAGAGTCCTCACACCACTGTTCAGTTTCTCACTGGCCAGTCAATTGACCCTGCAAATTAGTCTTGCCATGCCACAGTCCTTTAATTCCTAAATGAAAATGTTCAGTCATTATAATGATAAGACCTATGAGTGGTAAAAACTCACCACTGCAGTGAGCAGTGAATAAAAATAAACCCACTCTCACTAGTGAGTTCAATATGGGGACAGATAATAAATAACATGTAGGTAGTTTTTTTTTTTTTCGCCACTCAATTATAGAAGCTCTTAATCATAGGATCAGAGTTGTTGTTCACAAAACAGGAAGTGCAGTACTATCTAGCAAAGCAAGTTCCCATGAAAAACATCCTATAAAGCAAAAAAAAAAAAAAAAAAAGCCTGGACCTTTTCTCAGAATAGTCTCAGTGAAGAGTAGGTTGTAGATGTGGCATAGATGGTATCTATTTTTCACATCATCCAATCAGACCTGTGCTCCCATTAACCAAAAAACGCAACAAAACTTGCAGACACTCACACACAAACAGAAACATGCTTAAATGTAGCATCCACACGTTCGACAGGCAGGCTGTTTTTCTGCTCCCACAGTAGAGCAGAGGATAATGGGAAAGATTAGTGTGAGCGGCTGATGCCTGGCGACCCTTTCTCTGAGAGGGTGGCAGACGGGGATGCTGGCTCTCAGTGGCCCTTGTCAATTAGAGCTTCCACTCTGGCAGGCCAGGCCTAATGAAGAGTCCGTAGCACGAGAGCAGAGTCAGTCAGGCAGGGATTGATCCCTAGCCTGGTGAGGGCACAGTTGGGGGACCAACATGGGAATGCCTGGGGACTGAGGGACCACATCTTCTTCTTCTTCTTCTGCCTGAGGGGGGATATGATACAGCTCCCCTCTCTGTCCTTGTGCTCCCATCTGACGTCTTGACATCATTATATTCACTCTGCTGTTATAAATTATTCTCCATCTTCATCTCCAAAGTTCTGCTGCTGATGTATGTCAGCAGTTCAAAGTCTGAGTTCACTGTTGGTGTGTGATGAGACTTGTGCCTCAACCTGTTTTATGGTAAAATTAAGCTCCGGGCAAATTGAGTTTGACTCACGTTGTTAGAATAACCCTGTCAGAGCAGTAATTGTTCATGTGGAGCAGGAGTTACTGAAGCTTTTCCATTCTGTGTGAAATTAATTAGGTCTATTCTATGAATGACAGGTTATCCTTAACCTACAGTGTCAGTTTTTAAGTATATAATCTAAACATATCCAAGACTATAGCAACTTTCACTAGTTTTAACCACAACAGTAGAACAGTATTGGGTGATGCTTGTTGGCCCACCTCTGTGATCAAGGCTGAGACATTACATCACCTATTGCATAGATTGTATGGGAAGTCATAGTCCCCAGATGAGAGGTGGGTCATTAATTTTCCCAAGGGGAAAACTGGGACTACTGCGGAGGGCCACAACAATAAGCTTATAAAGAGATAAAATTACTATTGAGCAGAATTGAATTTAGTTTATTGGTGTTGCCCTCGACAAAAGTCCCAGTTTCTTATACGGCCCTTTGGGAAAATTAATTGCTGACCCCACTAGTGGGTCTACCTGGCTTTTATTATAGCACATGAAACAAAACAGCTGCAGTATTTCTAACCACGGTGTTCATGTTTGTTCAAAAGAAAGAAGCAAAAAAAAAAAAACAACAACAAAAAAACCCCAACTCAATATTCTGAGCATGACCAGTTATGCTCAGTGTTTGATAAGGTCAGGACCCCTCTGCTTCCTCCTCAGTATTTCGGCATATGTGCAGTGATCAGCATGCTTATAGGGCTAATTGCCATTTCTGCTTTTGGATTAGCATTCAGAAGGAAAGACTTGCCAATAAGGTTGACAGCTGTTATAACATAAGGTCTACAATGTGAATAATAGCAGTCCATAATGAATGATGCCAGGCCTATTTCACTATTCAGTGACTAAATTTGATTATTATCCAAATTACACTAAGACACATTAATCACATTAAGAAGCAGAGGACCATAAAAATAAGAAGCCTACTGACTTTGGTGACACCCTGATTTTTTTTTTTTTCTTTTCTCACTCAGCAACCCCACAGGAGATCTGCAGTAGCTTTCTTGTGGGACTGCATTAAGGTTTTGCTGAAACCTTGATGATAGCTTTGATAGAAAGGTGCCAGAACACAGAATGCATTACAGCTTGCTCAGGGTATGGATGGCGCTGTATATTCACAGACCAAAGCCCATGCCAACCCTTGTACATTTCTATCAGAACTCCACCGTGGGGTTAAGGTTTAATGGAAGAAGGTGGCTTGATCCAGTGAGTCATGTTTTCTTTCAGATCATGAAGACTTTTTCTTTTTTGCGTTTTTTGGCCACAGCGGCTTTTGTAGGAGAGAGACAGGAAACAGGGGGAAGATACAGGGGAAGACACGGGGGCAAATTGGCGACAGGCCGAGACTCGAACCCGCGCCACCCAAACCGCAATGCGCGACATACGTATGTGGTCGCCGGCTTCACCACTAAGCCACCCGGGTACCCATGAAGATTTTTTTTAACATGGAGCCAGAATGAGTCTGTTTTTGCAGCCCCGCACAGCTATGTGCATAATATGTATGTAAAGCTGGTTTGTTACAAATTCTCTGGCAACATGACCATTTATTTTAACTATCATTTAAATTTGTGCCTGTTTTTGAACTTTGCAAAAAAAAAAAAAAAAAAAAAAATTTACAGCAAGTCTCCAACACTAAAAAAATGTAAAATTTTAACTGATGATACCAGCAAAGACATCTAATTGCATTTCTCACTCGTTGGAGAATTCACTTTCTGGGACATGACAAGCTTTTCTTAATGATAAATTTAAGTTCAAGGTTTCTGACAGGACACAAATATTCTCAGGCTAGGCGTGAAATCATTGATAGTCATGAAATAGAAGAGAAGAGGCCTGTGAAATATTTTGAGGCATACTGTGAAGGCGAGGCCTAATTACTTTTCTTTGAATCTTATTTACAGCCACCGGCTCTTATGGGTTTCCTCGTCATCAGGGAATAGCGGTGGGCTGTGATACAAATAGTACATGCTACTGAGTTATGATGTGAGTTATATCTCAAGTTAGACAAGAGGGATTTCCATTAATGAGTCCCCTATAGTTCCTGATGAATATTTGACTGTAATGAGAAAAACAAGTTTAACCAAAACATTCACTTTCAACAGTGGGGTAAGAACTAATCATTTCCCTTGGCAGCGCAGTGAAAGCAATATCGGAATCAGTTTCCTCGGTGGATTCAAGCATGTGCTCATTTCGCTTTTAAACCCTGAGTGCCAAATACAATTGATAATTGCAGGTCACAGTGAGCAGCACAATGCTGTATTGATTTGAGATCAAGTAATGAGAACAAAAGCAATCCATAGGGCACGAGACCACTATAATAAACCAGTGTGTTAAAGCAGAGTGGCATCCTAATTATTTCCAAGGTGCAATCATTGCCTTTTAAAGTCAATGTGATTAAATTAAGAAACAGCAGGTAAAAAAAACAAAAAACAGTTAAATTGACATATAAGATTACAACAACTTGTTATCTGTCTTCTCACTCAAAAAGTGCAGGTGCCAGGAAAAGAGCTAGGTAATACGGATGAAAATCAAGACAAAGACAGCATTTGACTGAGTAAAAATAAAAGATTAATAGGGATTGAATACCCTCAGTGTTCTTGTTTTAATAAGTTTTAAATAAGGGGTGGTGGCAACAGCTGAACCTAAAATTTCTTTTTGGGTTCCTCTAATCTGATAACAAACATAGAGACAGCATGAGCTCTTCACTACCAGAAATCAAACCACAGATCAGAATGGGATTATACACTTAGCTGGATTTATCGGAGCAGTCACTTGGAGCAGTGGGTGTAATCTGAAAGCCCCCTTCAAGGATTAAGTATTTAAGTAGCAATATCAAGGATATAAAATGGCATACATTTGCAGGAAATAAACACTTTTTTCAATTCTCAGTGAGTCATCACCTTTTTGAAATTGATTTAAATAAGAAAGCATTTCATCCTAAATGAATAATTACACAATGGTAGCAGAATAATGGATTTATTTAAAGAAATAGTGCTACATGTTGGAAAATACACGCATTAATTTTTTTCTGCCAAGAGTTAGATGAGAAGCTTGTTTCCAAAAAAGCTGAACTGCTCCTTAAAAAAAAACAAAACATATGCCTCAATAAACAACAATAAAAAATAAAAAACAAACAAACAAAAAAAAAAAAAAACCCCAGAAGTCATTGTCTCTGACTTCATAAGAATTTTGTTGTTTTTCATTATTATTGTATTTCCTCCAAAACAACAGGGAACATTTTGAGTAAGTGAAGCCAAGCTAGTGTGAACTTGTTTATAATTTATCTGATTTAAGTTATGAAATGACAAGATTAAATGTAAACGCATCAGTCAAATGCTAAGAAAATGAGGGAAAGGAGGATAATACCTTCTCTGTGTCTCATTTGCAATTTTCAGTCATTGAGTGTGTGACAGGCTGAATTACCTAATGTGCTTTAGTCCATGCCAGTGAGTGAGATTACCATTCTATTTACACTGCGCTAATAGGACATGCCACTTTGGGTTTCAGCCACATTCTGTCTCTTATTAAAGTTTCTTGCAAGTCATTTTAGGACATAGTTGTGAGAGCAATTAAAAGGCACACTCCCTGTCTGTTACAGAGTCTCTTTAAGTGTTAGCAGTTATTCTAATATTCACCATTATGATTACCACAAATACAGCTAGGGTGACCAGATGTCCCTCTTTATGTTCTCTACATCTTGAAACATAACCCACTTTTTGACTGGCTCTGCAGGACATGCACTTTTCTAAAGTCTGGTGTTTAATCATATCAAGGGAAGGCTTTTTATTATAGTTAAAAGAAGGTTAGCCTGTCTAATGCCACACTCGCCAAGGAAAGTTACAAATCACCAAACCGTCAGAAGGTTTGCAGACTTTGTTGAATATGACGGAAACTACCACAAAGAAAATGAAGCAGCAGTATATTCTAAGAAACAGAGTTTCTGTATTTTTTGCAAGTTATTTTTCAATTTTGCACAGGGGGAAAATATGCCATTAAATGACACAGTATGTGTGCCATAATTGGATAAAAAATTGCTAAAATTGTCAGATACAGCTCAAAAAATATATTCCAATCTATGGATACATCCAAACTGAGAAACTGTTACCAGGCAGAAGAGCAGCTGAAATAACAGGGAAATAAAAAAAGAGCATGCACAATGTATGTTTTTTCAAGTTTGATGTGAAAATTTCAAATTATCTCTTAGCATTGTTGGTGTGTCCCACTTTGTCCCACACAAACAGTTTTTGCCCCGCATTTAGTTTGTTGAGCTCTGGTTACCCTAACTATAGCTACAGGTACTCTTCTGCTTCATCTACTTTTAAGCTGAGAACTTGAAGTGATTATGTGATGCACACATGACTTGCTATGTTTACTTTCAGTCTCTAAAAAGGGCTTCACACAATGAAATGCATATAAAATACAGTATAAAAAATGTGTATGTATAAAAACATAATTCTTTGCATTAATTCTTCATTTGTGCTGATTTCCAGCAGCGGGTGACCCATCTAGTTTCAAAAAGAAGTCAGACTGTATAAAAGTCTGTGATCCATAACTTTAGTCAACACTTTCCTGGTAAGTTCATGGCAACACGATGTTCATTTAGTAAATTATGGTTGCATTAGATTAAAAATGCTAAAGCCTGGTGTTCTTTAAGGCAGGCCTGGCTGCACTGTGCACTGTCCTTTGGTTAAGTCATATTCAGCCCTTGATGTCATGTCTATATTCAAAACACCAAGATGGTGAGGGTAAAAATGCTAAGATTAAGGTTTCATAATGTGAAAAAAAAAAAAAGGTTTCATAATGTGGCTTCATTAATTAAGCAACAGGTGACATCATCTTCTCTTTGTCCATCTTTTATACAAAGTCAGTTCTTCACAAATATCTTAAAATGAAAGATTCCAAGTATTTCTTGCATTCTTACACAAGAACACACAAAAAAAAATCTATGTACTGTGCACGCATGCATGTGTGTTTCTGTATGTGCAAGAGGCAGCTCTGACCTTCCCAGTAACTACAGTCTAGCACCTGCTGCATTCAGTGCCTCATTAGTTTCATTTAAAGGGGAAAAGAGTGGGTGGCTCAACTAGTAAGCCATTGTGTGCCTACTGTATATGTGGGTGTGTACTGGTTGTTATGCAGTACCAGTCAAAAGTTTGGACACACTCAAGTGTGTCCAAACTTTTGACTGGTACTGAATGTATATCTATAGCACCTGTTTGCTGTGTGCTAGAGACTGCAGTTGCAGACTTAGTGGACTGATGCAGATGGTTATCATGCTAAAGTAGCCTACCAAAACTAAAATCTGTGTTGATCTAAAGTTATTATAAGAGAGAGACATGGCACTATACTGACCAGAAAGCACACACTGTAAATAAAAGATGGAAATTATAATGTTGAGATCACCCATTAGTCAATGAAGCCTTGTTCCAAAGCCCCAAACTGAGTGCTTTCACCATCCGCATCTTGCACAGATGTTGTACTTTCAGTATCCATGTATTCCACAGCCCTCTTGGATCAAAAAAGTGACAAATATTTCATAACCAAGGGGTGAGGTGAGGAGCAGACATTTGCATGCCCTCAAATTTTTTGTGACATGTCCTCACAGACACTGTGCCAACTATGCATATATCCTTCATATGAACTTCAAGCAGACTTTTAAAAAGTCCTGGAATAACAGCCTCTAGCTCGTTCTGCTGTGTTTGCAGCTGTCCATTTCCGCGTCAGCACTTGTGACACAGATGGCACACATTGTGAGTTAGGGTAGTGACTTGTCAGTCTCAGGGTAGGCCCGCCTTTAAGTATACGGTACTTTATCCTCCTTTTTACTTTAACATATTTTACAAGTGGCTGGCCTCTCCCTCAGAGATAGGATGAGGACTACACCCATCCGGGAGGGGCTCAGAGTAAAGCCACTACTCCTTCATGTCTTAAGCAGCCACTTGTTCAGGCATCTGGCTACGATGATGGAGGGGGTGGCAAGAGAGAGGGAGAGGGAGATCTGGGTTTCTCTGGTTATGCTGCTGCCCTCACAATTCAGCCCCAGATAAGCGGAAGAAAATGGATGGAAGGATGGATGGCTGGATGGATGGTGCCAATTCACAACAAAAAGTGCACCAAGGCACTTTTATATTGTAAACACCCTACAATATTAGCGAGAGAACATCAACAATCAGATGACCTACTATGACCAAGCATTTGACGAACTCCTTCTGAACAGGAATAGAAGGAGGGGTGAAGTGAAAGAAAAGAGGGAGAAAAGGAGAGCATAAAGAGATGAAGGACAACACACAAACTATGTGAGGGAGAAGACAGAAATTCATCACTTGCAGTAGTGGCATGTTAACTCATCAGGAGTGAATAGAGGGAATGGAGAAGGAATTCTCAGTGCATCATAGGATGTCCTCCAGCAGTCTGAGCATATAGCAGCATAACTAAAGAATGGTTCAGGGTCACCTGATCCAGTCCTTAGTATAGCTTTATCAAAAAGGAAAGAATAATCTTAAAAGTAGAGAGGCCGTCTGTCTTGAATCCCAACTGGGAACAGGTTCCACAGGAGGGAAGCCTGATAGCTGAAGGCTCTGCCTCACATTCTACTTTTGGAAAACCTATGAACCACAAGTAAGCCTGCAATCTGAGAGTGAAGTGCTCTGCTGTGATAATATGGTCATTAAGCTATGACTAGTGGGGGGGGAAATAAGGGTTTAAAACCTTATTTTTGAGGCTAAGTTGTCAAAGCTTTTGAAGCAGTTTTCATCTTCACTTTCAAATCTAGAGGTGCCATTTTTTATGCCCCACTAACCATGGAATTTCAGTTATTGCTCTATCCAAATTCATTTATATAGGGTCTTAAATAACATCCAAATAAATGTTGAAGGACTTACCAAGATTCTTCCTGAATCGTCAGACTTCCTCCTGGAAGGAATTTGGTATAGCTAAGGCCAAAGTTAGCGCCTTGATGCGACTGTTTGTTGTGATTTGGTGTTATATAAATAAAACTGTATTGAACTGAAGTGAATCTGAAAGATAGACATGTTGCTGTACCTCCTGTCCTGGGAGAGTAGAGGAACATCAGAGTGAATTCATCAATCACCACTTTGTTGGCACAGTTGCTTACAGGCTCCTACCTCCTACCTCTAATTTAGTTTGGCTGCATCTTTGAAAGAGGGGATGTAAGCTGAATTAAAATTGTGTTTCCTCTAGCAGCTGCCTTTGTTTAGCCAGCCACCTTAGAGGTACCCCATTATTCCTAGTACAAAAAAATCTAATTAGGACATATTAGCACTATTGCACTAAAACACCATACCTAGACTTATGGTAATATTAAAGTAATTTAATGTATTTGTTATTTGCTGCTCGACTTTTAAGGGGACCAGAAAGCGTGAGCATATTACTCCAGTTTTAGCCTCACTTCATTGGCTTCCTGTCAATTTTAGAATTAATTTTAAGATTTTATTGATTGTTTTCAAGATTTTATCTGGGCAGGCACCTCTGTACTTGTCTGATCTTATTCATGTTCATACTCCTGTCAGAACATTAAGGTCTGCCAATCAGATGATCCTAAAAATTCCAAGGTCTAGACTTAAAAACAGAGGTGATCGAGCTTTTTCAGTTGTGGCGCCGAGTCTCTGGAATGCCTTGCCATCTCATATTAGAACAGCTCGGACTGTTGCTACATTTAAATCTTTGCTAAAGATGCATTTTTATGGTCTGGCTTTTAATTCGAGCAAATCTTGACATTTTGTATTTATTTAGTTATTATATTTTTGTCTGGATTTTTGTTTGTGTGTTGATGTTTTGCATTTTATGTATTGCCTGTGAAGCACTTTGGTCCATTCTGGTTTTTAAATGTGCTATATAAATAAATTTGACATTGACATTTAAATGAAATATTTTCTGACATCTTTAGCTACAATGGCCCCAGGGTCAAGTTAGTACTTGTTTTATTTTATTTTATTGTCCTTGTCCTGATTTCCATTAAGGATTACAAAAAAAATAAATGCATGTAATTCTTTTTTATTTTTAACCTACTGTAGCGATTCTGTTAGTTAAAGTTAGATACCGTTCTGTGCAGATGCTCTGTGATTTCCCACTGTTCTGTTGTTACCTGCATGTTTGTGTGCATGAGGAAGAGCGAGAGAGTGAGAGTGAGAGTGAGTCCTGTTTTCTTGTTTTGTTTTTTTGTTGGCTTGGTTGCGGCCCACAGCAACTATTTAATTGTTAATAAAAAGGGCAACTTTTGCTGGCAATCTCTCGCCATCTTCTTTAATGTCCTGACAGATACTACTTAAAGTTGCAGTGTGTAAAAATTTCACTGCTGCATGTCAGGAGGTTGCAGACTGCGGTCAACTGAGTTCACTTTTCTTACCCCTCACAATTAAAGATAGATAGCAAAATAATATCAAGATAGAAAAGTGACTACAGACCAGATCTGCCTAGGAGTTTTTTCTTATCTGGGGAGGCTGTCAGTCCACTGTTTAGCTCAGCTGTCAATGCTGAGTGAGGAGCGTTCACCTCTATTCACTCTGGAGGAGGCTATAAAACTTTGTGAAAGGAGTTGAATACAGGTCAATGAGCCATTTAAGCTCACCTCTGCGTGATGACTGTAATACTGAAGTGAGTTTTTGAGGGTATGCTGAACTTTTCTGTCAGTATGCACTGCTGTTTTTGCCACTGTTGGCTGCTGTTAGCCTCTGAACCTTAATATCTTGAGTATGAAGGTGCAGGCACAAATTTGAATGTCCCTTCACAGCACACAAATACCTATGGCTTCTCCTCTGCTTCTGGTGTACTGTGTATGTGGCCAGTCTTTAGCTGCATACATAAAATGTGATTAGTCAGAAGGGAGATGTCCATCTTGGCTACTGTATTCAAAGACGGTGGGGCAACATGGTGGCTTCAACAAACTGGCACCTGCTCCTAAGTATTTTTAGTGGCTTAGTTCTAAGTTTATGAAAATGCACCAGTTTAATGGAAGCCTTAATTACACACTAATCTATGTATATTTATGAGTGCAATATCCTTTTTTATCCTCCCACCACATATAAAGGGGATATTGTCATGATACTCTCTGTCTGTCCTCCCACAGTCCAAAGACATGCAATTACTGGGGTTAGGTTAATTGGTCACTCTAAATTGCCAATAGGTGTGAATGTGAGTGTCAATGGTTGTCTGTCTCTCTGTGTTGGCCCTGCGACAGGCTGGCGACCTGTACAGGGTGTTCCCTGCCTCTTGCCCTATGTCAGCTGGGATAGGCTCCAGCCACCCCACAACCCTGAACAGGATGAGCGGAAGAGAATGGATGGATTTTCAGTAACGGCTGGAGGATGTTCTTATCAGTGAGGGGTCTTGTTTTTTTTGTTGTTTTTTTTTTTGTTAAATAACCTAAAAAATAACATTTTCTGGTTTTATAAAACTCAGCAATGAGAGGACGATGTTGGATGGGAAGTGCTTGTGAAGCTTGTTGTTCAGTGTGAAGTATACAGTTGACTCACGTTTGAATGAGTCCTTTGTAAAGAGCTAAAAGCACTGTAACTGTTTGAGAAAGTGTCTCCGTTTTTCAGAAGACTGAACTGACTTCTCAGTAAAGTGTTTACTTACACAATTATCCTGTACCTGTTACCATTTAATATTATGTAAATTCTCAACTGAGCTGCGCAAATAAGTCTAAGCTTTGAAGTCTCTGCATGTATGATGAAGTTAAAAAAATACAGAAGACTCCCAATACCTACCTCACAATGCTACAAATTAATATGGATTAATGTAACTGAGTAAGACTGGAATGAAAAGGAGTGATAAAGAAGGAGGTAGACAGGAAAGAAATGGGGATTGTTTGTGTGGAGGAAAAAGGACGTGTGACTCCCCTCTCGCTCGGCTGATTACAGATAGAGAGGGCTCTGTGGAGTTCTGCTGCAAGTTCCTGCTGCCTCAGTGTTGAGTGTGCCAAATGCTCTCTCTTCTCTATTACAGCCCACAGCGCTGCAGCCGTCTCTGTCTCACACACACACACACAGAGAACAACAACCTTATGCTATCTTTATCCTTTTACTTCTCCCTGCAGATGTCATACTGTTGCCTCCAAACAATATGAGCTCCTTCTCTTCTCTTCTCTTCTCTTCTCTTCTCTTCTCTTCTCTTCTCTTCTCTTCTCTTCTCTTCTCTTCTCTTCTCTCTGTGGGTGGTGATGTCAAGAAATGCTGTTAATTATTAGTTATGTGATGTAAGCCTACCTTACACTAACACTTAGGTTGATGACCCTCAATTACTGCCCTCGTATTATGAAAGGAAATCTGCTGAAACTGACAGCACAAGCTGAGCTCAAGATCACTGGGTGGCTCAGGACAAATACGCCCCAAATAAGCTTTCTTTACATTACCGTTTAAAACTTTAGGGTCACTTTAAAAATCAAACTTACTTCATCTTGTATAACATTACATTGGTTAGAAATTTCGACATGCAGTTTGTTGCATATACTGTGTATTAAGGGATTTTATCAGAAATATTTCAGCAGATTGCAGCTGTGGACAAAATTAAATTTTCTATGTGCTTCTTATGAAGAGCACCTAGAGCTATATGAGAGCTGAGGCCAGCTGTGGACGACCAGACCTCCCTCAGTACATTTAATCAAGCCTACCTCTCATGA
This sequence comes from Archocentrus centrarchus, assembly GCF_007364275.1. Classification (NCBI taxonomy): domain Eukaryota; kingdom Metazoa; phylum Chordata; class Actinopteri; order Cichliformes; family Cichlidae; genus Archocentrus; species Archocentrus centrarchus. The sequence goes on from NC_044352.1 coordinate 14,485,147, forward strand.
CACTGTGAGGATGGTTTCGGATATGATGCCATCAATAATTTTTCTTTAATAATCAACTTCATACAAAGTGAAGTAAATGAAACAAACAACAATAAAAACAGCATCAGTTCAAATTTTCCTATGGCTAAACTTTGTCTTTAAAAATAAAATTATATAAGTCGACAAGTGAAACAATGTACCCCAAAAATATTGCCTAATTCTACAGCTGCCTTCGCATTCCTGTAGCTTTTCTGCCTCTCTAGGATCATCATTGTCCTTCCTCTCATCAGCACCACTTACTGATGCAACAGGCAGCTTTTAGCTGACACTACTGGTTAAATTAGTGGAGTTTGAGCACCTTAAGAACCTGGTATATCCATCAGTAGCTGTGTATGTACAAAAATCGTGCTAAAAGACAGTACGTGCTCTATTGGACTAATACTCAACAAACTAGTGTTTGCTTACACATCAACTGAAAATTCAGTAAATATTAACAATCTTTTTATGCTACTCATAAGTGGCCAAAGAATCAATAAAGGCACGATTGAAGATTTAAAGGTGGTTACAGTGAACTATAAAGCAAAGTACAGAATCTAGCCTAGAATAAAAGATTAATGAGAAAGTCATGAATATCAAAGTAGTATCAGAGCTCTGATTAAAATGTAGGATTATGGATTTGATTCATGATTAATGGCACTGGTGTATCTGGGAGGTGGATTATTTTGTTTTCTTTAATTTTTTTATCAAACCAATTTTACATAAATAACTCAAATGAAAAGACATGTGCTCTATAGCAAAATTGTATAATAATTTGTATAATTAATCATTTTACACAGGTACATCTTGGGCACATGAAGGTTCATATTGCAACCATCAGTCAGTGGGTTAAAATGACCACATTCTCTTCAGATGATGATATTTGCAGTATCAAAGTTACATTATTTGTCACATTATTAAGTCAAGTTTACTGTATTGAGCCAAGTTTACTGTATTTAATTAATGCTATATTAAAGGTTTTGTTAGATAATTAACTGTATTAACATACTCAAGGCAATGGGATTTTAAGCCATGTTAATTAGTCCAGCCTACAGCTTCACCTTTTTTCCATCATGTAATTATATTAATTTTTGTCAGGTTACTCACATGTAAACCATAAGGTTTTTTTTTTTTTTTTATAACTTAATGTGATTAAGTATATCAGTTTGCCAACAGCACGAACGCACCACACAATACTGTAGTATGGGCGTGTGAAAGTTATTTTAATATCAAACCCAGTATGGGGATGAGTACTACAAGCTGTACATAAAATACCAAACCTCAAATTAGTGACTTGGACCTTTGGGAAGTAGAAATGGATGTAAATAAGCAACCAGAAGATACACAGAATAGCACACTGCCTAAAATCAGCCCACACACATTTTTTATCTATAAATATTTGGAGACATGGGGGAGTTGATTGTACATACTGTACTTTCAGAGGTTGAGGGTGTCTTTAAAGAATCCTCTTGGGGCTGGTGAGTCACCCTGACTGTCAGCCTTGTTGTTTCTTGGCTCCATCAGCACTGGTCGGTTGGCAGGATGGCAGGCCAGCAGGAGAGTGACAGGAGTGTCTGACAGAGAGCAGAGCTGTGAGGGCCAGGGACACAGACGATGGTGCAAGAGAGAGGCAACACCAGAGCGTAAACTCTAGACTTTTCCTCTCTGTTTGCAAAGCAAACAACAGAAGAAACTGTGGGAGTATCATAAGTCAGGGGCATGAGAGAGTAAGAGCATGATTACAAAACACTTTTCGAAAATGGTCATGTAATTACGGCAGACTCAAGTTAGGTATAGAGCAGAATAGGTTCAATTTCACTTTTAATGATTTCTCCATTTCTGAAGCCAGTTACAGTGAAACAAATCTAGCGGCTTTCTGAAAACTATTGTCTCAGCTCTGCACTCCAATGGCCCTTAACGAAAGATCTTCAGACTTGTGACAGCGGACGGAGAATCAATCTCTGTGGTATTCTTTCAAGCACTGGACCTGATCAGAAAGCTATTATCAGTAAAAGTTAAGTCATATGCCCTGTGTGTCCATATAACCACAGAATACTATAGGCCATGCTCACTTCAGAAAAAAAAAACAACCAAAAAACATGAAGGCACGGCATGCTCGGAATAGTAAAGAAGGTCTTTTTGACAGAATCTGAATTTTTTTTTCCTTGGCATTTGAACTTTTTCCCCATGGGAATAACTACATCATGTTTAGACAATGGAATAGGTCAGGCACTAGTGAACAAGATGCCACAGACATAATTCATTTTGAGCATCAATTTGAGCCAACAAATAGATTTCTGTGTTATTTAAAATCTGCCTTGTGAGAAAAAAAGAAAAAAGTTTCTATTTGATTCATACCATCAATCTCCTGAAATTCTGTGTGTGTGTGTGTGTGTGCACAAGTGCACACTTGTTGCTGCATAAGTAAACTTTACAAAAACACACATGGACAAAAAGGAAGCCACCCACACCTCATTTACTACAATTATGTTTCCTTCGGGGGCCTTTTTAGTAAAATCAGCTTAGTTTCTGTGCAACTCAATAGTACTTCAGCAGTGACAAAAGGCCTAAGTAAAGTGATTTTGTTATTCAGTTAATGGGATCCCATCTGTCACACCTTTGTCAGTCTTCCGTCTTATAACTTCCTGTCCTTAACGAAATCATACCCATGTCACTCAGCCATACAAAGACTCAAAATTAGGCAATCAGTGATTTAATCCATTATATGTTCCAGTCCCTTCTAAAGTCCTGAATATACCAGTGATTGATTTGCTATTGTTGTGTTAAAATTCAAAGTACAGGAAACAGCAGATAGTTACACACAGCTGGCCACATTCTGCATTCTCCTTAAAATTTGCAGCCAAAGCTTGATATGGCAGTAGTTCACAAACTTTTTGTGCCCAAGGGATAAAAAAAAAAAGACAATCCATAATTTCAAGGCATACCTGTACTCATATTTAACAGGCACTACAGTACATCATCTCATATGGCATCAGTTTCTCTTTGATTGTATTGTAAGATGAAAGCACTTTTGTCAGCCCATCCGTGGCATCTGAACCTGATTTGACATCTACAATTGTTTGCATTTGTTTGTCTTTTGCTTTCTAAAAAGGCCCACTAGCTTGCCCAATCGCTTCATCGGAGGCTTTCACATAGTTTAACAATACAATACTATATTTCCACCACTGGGCAACTTCCCGAACAGACTGGAGATCTCTTTGACCTTGTTTTTTTTTTTTTGGCCACAGCGGCTTTTGTTAGCAGTAGAGAGAGACAGAAAAATGGGGGGGAAGATACAGGGGAAGACACCAGGCAAATTGGCAACAGGCCAAGACCCGAACCCGCCGCCCGCACCGCAGTGCGCGGCATACGTATGTGGTCACCGGCTTCACCACCAAGCCACCTGAGCGCCCCGACCTTGTTTTTTTTTAATGAATTGATATTGATAATGGCATGTATTTGCTGAGGCATCATTGTAATAATCTTATGCTGTGTCACCACCAGTTATGGTATAGTTACCTTGAAAAAGTAATCTGATTACAGATTACTCCTTCAAAAAGTAACTTAGTTACTTTACTGATTATTTCATTTTCAAAGTAACTAAGTTAGATTACAAGTAATTTTATTAGTTACATTCATCAGCTGCTGACTTGTGGACCTATAATCTGTGAAACCTGTCAAACATTTCTTTCATGAATGATATCAAGCCATTTTGAGTGAGAAACAGCATTTCTATCACAAGGTAGAAGCTGCACTCACTTTGGCAAAGTGACTTTTATATAGTTGTTTTTTTTATTAAGGTAAAAACTGTCATTGACATTAAAAATGTCTTTTTAAACAGAAATCTGGCTATGAAGGCTGCAGAAATTGCAACAAATATAACATCACAGTTCTGTAAAGATATTTTAAGTGGCCAAAAAGTACTGGATTGATTATAATGTAGGTACAATAACACAGACGCCCATATATTCTTTCAAAACAGGTTATTTCTTCATTTTATATATAAGCCCTTCATAAATCATGCTGACTGCACTCTATTCACCAATATAAGCAAAGATATTACACATAAAATCACATAGAAACATCAGAAATCACTTTGTGGCAGAGGATCACTTTTTGGCACAAAACCGGCACCCCCCCCCCCCAATATAAAAATGACTACCACGAAACGAGGGTGAGTCAACCGTGTTTAAGGGCAGCATTTCCTCTACTACATACAGTCCAACCAACTTCTTCAACTGTCCCCCACTTACTGGTTTTGTACCGAAGTCCAGGTTTTGTTGTTTGGGTGCTGGGGGGCCTCCTGCATTAGCCACAGCTCTCTGCTTCACACCACTTGGTGGGACTTGCTCTCTAAGTTTGACTGTGCCATGCTGCGACTCCAAATGTTCCTTCAAATTTGGTGTAGTGTTTTTGAAGCTAGATAGCACTTTGAAAGAGACAGCTGAAACAGTTGAAGCCTGTTGCAAGCCAGTACATATTAATCACTGCATTAACTTCATTATCCAGTGGAAGACTCTTATCTATTAGCTTATGCCACATTCACACTGGTAAAAATAGTGGTCGGATACTGTAGTATTACCAGTTTTATTGTGACTCTGTACACAATCAACTTGTGATTTTGTTGCTCTTTAAATGGTTGCTGCAAAGACAGGGCCCAGGTCTGTGACGACTCACAGTCAGTGGTGCCGTTTACACGAAGCCGTTTTCACTGGAAACGGTGTCGTTTTGATGCGTTTCAGCCTTTCGTTTACACGATGGCGTTTCAGAAACGATCCGCGTTTACACGAGGACATGTGAAACGATGAAAACGATGTAGTTCCCATGCCAGGCCACAAGTTGGCGTTGGTTTTCTCTTTGCAGTTTGTTTACGCAAGACGCGCATGCGTGGAGTGACACAGTAGGTAGTGCGGCAAATTGTTCATTACTTACAAAACGGCCAATGTGAGAGGTTTTGTGTGGACCGATGATGAGGTTGGATCGCTGCTGCACACAATGCTGAATTACAAAACGGTAAAAACACAGGAAAAGCATAAGAAGCACTCGTGAATCCGCGAGTACTGTTTATCAGTTTGCGCGTGCGCGAAAAACTGGCCGTCGCAACCATAGTGCGCATGTGCGAGTCGAGCGTTTTCAAATCACCCCGGTTTCAAGTGTTTACACGAAAACGCAAGCCGGTGCGTTTCTGAAACGCTCCACTCTGGACCCCGTTTCTGAAACACATCGTTTTCACTCTGTTGTCGTGTAAACAGAAGGGCGAAACGCATCAAAACGACACCGTTGTCGTGTAAACGCAAGGCCGAAACGCATCAAAACGACACCGTTTCAAAATGAAAACGGTCTCGTGTAAACGGCACCAGTTGCTGTCTTCAAAGCAGCTTTGATGTGTCCAGACAGAGATAAATCAGGTAAAGTTAGTTGTTTTTGTGTTAGTGTTTTAGTGGAAATCACAAATCAGTTGCCATCTACAAAACACAAAAACTCACACTGAACAGAAATTCACATTCACATTTCACGGCAACATGAAAATTTAGAAATTGCTCCAGAAATAGTGATATAGTTGCTGCAGGATGGCAATTTAACTACAAAATGGCATAGGTGCTCAGCTTTTATACAGTACAGGAATATAAGATTTATAATCCCCTATTGCAGACGAGTTGCGTTCATCGATACAGACATACTCAAACTGAGTGCAATATGTTATAATCTGTAATCATAGGAGAGTGTCACTTAGGAGCTCTAATACAGTATCCCATGTAGGGTTTGCTACTATGCAAAAACTTTCAAATTTCAGGTAGTACCAAACTATTCCTTCCAGACTTTATGAGGTCCATCCTCTTAGGCCCACTACACAATACCTTTGGCAACATGAAAATGATCATCAATCCATATGTGAGCTTCCTTTGAAGAGGTAAGGAAAGGAAAAGTAAGGAAAAGTGGAAGGTATGTCCTTTTTCTTTTCTGGTAAAGAAAAAAATTCAAGCTTGTATTCTAACACAGTACCCCTTAATGCAAACACTTCTCACTTTTATAGGTTAGATAATCATTTATAAAATAAATAACATCTTTTGTTAATTCAGTCCAAGAAAAATTTAACGACTAGTTCACAAATAACAAAATGCTGAGAGTAAACACACTTTTCATGCCTCTCTGAAGAGAATGGCTTCACTTGAAGCAGCTGGCACTCTGGATGAATATCCCTCTGTCTTGTCTGACTTCCAAGGATGCACAACTCTGTCGGCATCTTACAGAGCCGTGACAGGAGTTTGGCCATAACAAAGTATTATTGTCTGCGCCTACACCAAGTCTTTGCAGTCTGACCTTTACAGTCCTTCTAAATCTCACCGAGAGACAGTGTATCTTCATCCATACCTGCGGACAATTAGGCTGGTGGAACAGACAATGCTGTTAGTCCTGCTCTTTGCTGGAAACAATGGCTGTTTTATAATCCCAGGAGAGAAAACTGATGTCAGAGTGATACAATACAGCCCAAATTCAGACGGAATGACAAAAGCAACGGGAGATGGCAGCAACCCTCAACTGAACTAAATGCCATTAGCAAAGATAAAGCTGGAGGACAATAGTTGCAACCTTGTGCTTTTATTTGACACTAACCTAATGACAGCAATATTAGTAGTGATCAGGGGAGGGCTGAGGTTGAAATTCAGCCCTCGAGCTTGGATTGGAGAAGCCTTTTACCCGATCGTACAATGGAACAGCACGGGGGGGATAAAAGATCGTCTATCAGTCGGTTCGGCCCGGAAACGACCAGCTGTTCGGGAAACCTCCCGAACCTCCCGATAGCCACCACGCCCCTGGTAGTGATACAGGTGCATCTCTGTCAGTAGTGACAGCAAATGAAGATGTTGAGCAGCCTCGCCACAACTGACAGAGCAGACAGCCTCTTTTCCCTCTTCTGTCTCCTGGGAATAGGTCAACTGGGAGAATGACTACCTGCTGCAGTCACATGTCTAAGGGGGGGGTTACTTTGTGACTTAGCTGCCTACCTCCCTGGTATTTCTAAGCATGAGACATCCTGAAAAAAGGATAATTGGAAAAGGATAATATAAATTCTCTATTTGCACATTAGTCCATAAAAGTAAGGCTTTAATACAGACCTGAATTTCATATCGAAGTAAAAATTGGGGACATGTGAGTCACAGTTGAGGTTTTTTTGCTACATGGATTTTAACCTAGGAGGCATTTGATGGCAGGCCCAGGAGTTCAAATCTCTGATTATTTCTGTCCTTATTCAGGCCTCTGTGTCTACTGAAAAATTGAGAGGCTTTTACTTGCCTATTTTTGTCCAGGTGATGGAGTGGGGAAGATCAGCAATGCTGATCTGACATCAGATGTTGGTTCTGTGTGTTGCTCACCAAGGCTTTCAATACAACTGCCTCTCCCACTGATCACTGTGCCAAACATAAACAGCTGCAGGTACTCTATTCTACAAAGGCACTATCAAGTAGTTCTTAGCCCGGCTCCTTCAAGACCACCTTCTGATTAAGAGCTCAAAACAGCCACAAAAACAGGGGACAGGAGTGTCTAAAAAAGACAGAAAACAGGATGAGCCAAAAATAGATCAATTTCTTGCTGAACATAAGCTATGGTATGAAGGATATAAGAACAATATTGCCACAGGAAAGTAATATGACAATATCTGCCATAATAAATATAACACTGACATTAACATTTTAGAGATGGTTTGCTTAATTTCCATATCTTAGACTTATTATACTTAGATGTGGGATAATTTGACATACATTTTGATTACTTTTACAAAAACTTTAATTAGGAATTACAATATTGTACAAAAGTCTTGAGCACCCTTAATTTCTTTATATTTTGCTTCCAAGGAGGCAGACTTTCTTATAATTTTTAAAGTGATCTTGAGCAGTAGTTCTCCATGCTTTCTGTAGGTCTTTCAAGGGTTTTCTTTGGACATTAGCTGCTTTTTCACTCATTTTTAGCCCAGTCCTTGTACCTGACCATTTTCAGAGGAATATTTGTTTTTTTGAACCACTTAACACTGACCTATGAATCATTCATGCATAAAAAGGCTTCAAACTCTAGGGGTGAACTAGTGCTGTGTCTATACATAACAGGCAACTGTATCTTTAGGCACGCAATATGAAATTTGATCACATTTCTTTAGTTAATTCTATGAAAAATGCCCAAGATAACACAGTTTGCCAGGCATAACATAGTATTGGTGATTTCCAAAGAGCTATTAACTGAAAACCTGGCATATTTCAGCATAGTGTGCAGTGTGTACTTAAAAGATTTTAGGAAACTACACAACTGGAGGGCAAAAGAAAAAGTGATAGGCCTAAAAACCTATCTACAGCAGATGAACAGTTTCTGAAAGTCATGCCCTTATGATAGAGGAAAAAAATCCAGCAAAAACCTGACACAGCATCTGCATCTGTCCCTTCATTTGATCCATCTACTATTCACTGAAGCTCTCACACGAACGTTTACAAGTATTTCGTCACTGCTGGCGAAGTTGATGATGGTTCGGCTTGCCACCATGACCTGCCGTGCATCCCTGGCAACTACAGAAACTGCACCAAAACAAAACAAAATTGGAGCTAATGTTACTGGCATTTGAGTTTCCATGAACTATTAACCTTGTTAAAACTGATTAGAGTTGGTCTTGCCTGGATCATTATCATCTTCAAAGTTTAATTATCTGGTCTGATATCAGTTGGCAAAATCTGCTAAATAAGTCACGTTCACATTGCGAGCCTCTATTTTAAGCTATGCGCTTTGGTTAGACTACAGCCTGGTCAGGGTTTTATTGCACCATGTACAGGGTCACACTTGGTCAGGAGCTGCAAGAGTGTGCTCTGCTGTAGTACACAGGTGCATTAAAAACTCTGCGGGAACCACTTGATTGCATTGATTACACTGTTTACAGTCTTTATAGTTAAAAGTCTTCCCTCTTTTATCATGTAAATGTTTTTTTTTTTTAGTAAGGCAGTCATCCTCTTTTATTCACAGTGCTGTGAAGAAGTATTTACCCCTTCCAATTTTTTTTTTTGCATATGCCACACATTTTTCAATATTAATATTAGCCAAACATAAACTGATTAAATACAAAATTAAGTTTTTAAATGATAATTTAATTTACTAAAAGGAAAAAAGATATCTGAACCTATCTGGCTTCATTGTCTCAACATTTTTTTGGGAAAGCTGAGTTCAGTTTCACCAGTCGCACTCAGGCCTGGTTACTGCCAGAAATCACTGAAATAAAAGATCTCAAAAAGCAACACAATCTAAAGAAAAAGCTGAGAAAGTCACTGATCTATCAGCCTGGAACAATGGTAAACCTTCCCAGGAGTGGCCGGCCTAACAAAGTTACTCCACCAGCAAAACAAAGACTCCTCGAGGAGGCCATAAAATAATGGCAAGCCTCACTTGCCTCAGTTAAGGTCTCTCCCAGAAAATCCTGAAAGAGAATATGCGGCCATTGATTTGTGCCCTGAAGCTGGGATGACTTTAAACAGGCCGATCATGCTTGAAAACACTCTAATGTGGCTGAATTAAAACAATTCTGCAAAAAAACAGTAAGCCAAAATTCCTCCACATCCACGTGAAAGACTCATTACCAGCTATCTCAAATGCTTCATTGCAGTCCTTACCTCCAAGGCTGGCACAACCAGGTTCAGTGGCACCTAATTTTCGACAAAGGGCCAGGTAGGTTCAGAGAGCTTTTTACCCTTAATAAATGAAATCATTATTTGAAAACTGCATTTTGTATTTATTGAGTTTATCTTTGTCTAATATTGAAATTTGTTTGATGATTTGAAACATTCAATTGAGACAAATATGCAAAAAACTAAAGAAATCAGGAAGGGGGCAAATACTTTTTCACAGCATTGTGATAAAAATTATTGGGTGATATAAGTATGTTTTAGAGGCCATACTTGCAGGTTTGAATGACGACCAATTTTGATGTTTGCATTTTAAAATTTAGTAACACTAATATTTATTTTTATATCAGTATCAAGCAATTAGTGCAATACTCTCTCCTCTGGCCCCTTGCAAAGACCAACATGCTCTAGAATGCTTGGCCCATGAATCTGAGGTCTTTAATTCTTTCTGGAGTTAAAAATGGAAGTACTGCACATAGTGTTTGACCACGTCACAGCTGGAGGTTCAAGGTAGTGATAATAGCATAGCAGCATGGATTGAAGTATCGGATTTTTACAGGCAACATAATTCTGCTGCAGCAGGTGTTGAAATAAGACTCAGCACCTATAAGTCTCAGGCCAAGGAAACTCAAAAATGGCAAAACAAGTCCCCCAAGTGCAGTGAAAAAATGTTGGGGTCTTGTTCCTAGGTGTGGCAAGTTCAAGATGAGAGAACAGGTTGATCAGTACAATATTAGCAGTAATGTGGACACAGAAGGCAATTTTTTGAATCAAATGTCACTTTCCAATGGTAAAAAACACTCTAACATTTTCCCCACACCAAATGCATATGTATATTAAAATATATAAATCAGAGTTAATTAATGCTGTAAAAATGCAAACTATAAATGTTTTGCACTTCTCACTGGGCATAGAAACAAAGCTCAATTGTCATCAACTGAGCCTAATCTGGATTTATACACTAAAAAGGAAGTTCAACAGATTTAGTTCACACACAGATGTTTTCACAGGCAATAAAGACTGAACTGCAACTAGAGAACTGTTTGAATGTCTTCTTTCTGGGCAGAAAGCCCCCCTGCTTTCTGGCAGATGAATAACAAAGTCTGTTTCAAAACAACTTTCCTTCTGAGTCTCCTCTTTTCCATAGATTTCCCTTTTTCCAAACAGGTTTTTCTCCACCTGCACAGAAAAAGTTCTAGTAAGTCCAAAGGAGGGAAGAAAAAATATACAATATCACTCTCTCTCTCTCTCTCTCTCTCTAGATAGATAGATAGATAGATAGATAGATAGATACTTTTTTTTTTTTTTTTTTTTTTTAAAGATTTCCTTACAAAGTCAAAAACACAGCCCAAAGAGCTAAACTACCCTAACACAATTGCAACTGAGGGAACTCTTCAGCTCTAAGTAGTGGGTGAGTAATCATCAGATTGCACACAGGTGAGTGATTACTGAACCGCTTCCAGGTGCGCAGGCAGGACAAGCACAGGAGCCAGAGAAAGTGCTGCCTCTGAAACACACAAGCAGAATTTCATGCACAGGCTTTACTTAGTTATAATTTCAGCATGACATCAAGGAGTGTTTAAACATTATGTGAAAGCCACCTGTCCAAGACCATCAAGAAGTATACCTCTTGGTGATGCTAAGCACACTAGTGAATCCAAGAAGGAAAGGCAGTAAAATATAAATCGAACATTATGGCCTAATCAAAGCCCACATTTGAATCTTTTTTTACATGTTTTTGTTGGGATTTCAGAAGAGAGTGATTAAAATAAAATATTTTGCAAATGAATGACTTGCATGAAACAGCAGCTAGCCTTTTTCCCCTTAAGTATACAACCACAGCCTCTGTGAGTTACTTTTTTCAAAGAAAAATATTACATCTATTGACAGTCTTGGATAAAAAGAAGATGATGACCCATGTTTTCTAGTACTAATTTATTAAGATAAATTACCCATGAGATAGAAAATGTACTGTATCTGATTAGGTTACAAGTGAAAGTATTGCAGAGACAGTTAAAAGTCTGGGAACACACATGGAAATCTATCTAAACCTACCATCAATGCTGCTGATGTTAGCCTATTACCCTGCTCCCCCCACGACAAGCATTAAAAAATTAATGGAGAGTAGTAGTTATAGTGTTAGCTGTAACAACTAGTGGGTAGCTGCTTTAGAGGTGTGATAACAATAGAGCAAATTAAGAAGGCATGGTTTTATTGACTGTTTTCCCACCAAATAGGTTTTATTTTGCTTTCTATTTTATTGGTCCATTTCACTCAAGCATCTAGCCCATTTTACTAAAAGGCAGAAAACAGACTGAAAGAGGAATATGTGATGCCAAGAGCTGTGGTTTCCAGAATTTCTATAAACAAAATATTTGAAAGCTCCATTGAGCTTCTGATGAGCCTTTTCTGAAAACCCAGTGAAAGTATTTTTCTTAGTGCGTGTGCAATAAATTTGACATAAGTGCTCCATCCTGTGCAGGGGAAAATGACAGCGAGGAAGATGATGGCATTTGCATGTTGTGGCATTTACATCTGGTGATAAATATAGTCTTAATATGCTTTGTGGCTGCCTACCATTTCTCCCAATTAGATTAACTACACTGAAGGATCTTCAGGGGAGATACTAGAGATAGACTCTGCTGTGTGTCTGCTCCCGCCCTCTGGTTACCTACAGAAGATGGATGGTTTGCATGCTACAGCTAAACATTTCTGAGCTACAGCTCAATGCATGTGCTGATAATGATACAAGGGAAGCACATCGCTATTCTGTCACATCCTCACGCATTCCCACAAAGCTATGAGGACCAGAATGGGCTGAAAATATAACTAAGTGACACAGGATTTCTCTGAGCTGTATGAAAATTTTATGTGGTTGTATATCTTAAGGTTTGATATCTTGAGATTTGGAATCTGAAGTTATTATATTGCAGGAAAGGTATGTAGAGTCACTTTTAAAACAAAAAATTGGACTAACAAACTAAAATGTGATCGTGAATTTCAAGTTAAAAGATTGCAATAAGCATATGGAGAAATAATGTTGATTGATAATCATTTGCATTTTCTAATTTACAAAGTCTTGCATGTCTGCACTATTCAGCCACAATATTAAAATTTCATGAATATTGTTTGGAAGTTACTCATTGTCTTGGGCTCTTTGTCATACTGCTGAGCTGTCCTGGTGAGGGAGGCTGCAGTCAACAGGGTGTGCTGCTGCCATGAGGAGTGTGTTTGATCTGCAACAGTGTTTAAATGGCTGGTACATGTCAAAGTACATAAATGCCAGGACTCAAGACTTCCCAGCAGAACACTGTAGCGAGATGACCATTGTTATTTATTTCATCTGTCACTTGTTTTAATATTGTGGCTGACTGGGTTATACATTAAACTCACTAACTTTTGGTCATTTTTTTCTGGGGGGGCCCATAATGGGCATGACGGTGAGCCCATCTTTGCTTAGTGTGGGCAGTCCATAGTCAGCCCACATTATGGGTTGCCCCACTGGGCCCCTTTTTGTCCTATATTTCACATCAGTATTGGGACCCACACTGTGGACATTTAGGTCTGCCCACAGTGGCCCCACATGGGCCCCAAGGGGCATGTTTACTGGGATAACTTTATCTGTGTGGGTTTGTTAGCAGTCTGAACGACAATGCTACAAAGGGCAATGAGTAAAAAGAAAAAATACTTTTCCTTCAGAACTACTTTAATTGCCTCACCCATAGGTGCCTCACCCATAGATAGGTGGAGAGGTTATGCTTTTGGTAGCGTTTGTCTGTCTTTCTGTTAGCAGGATAGCTCAGAAAATGAAGAACATATTTTGATGAAATTTTCTGGAGTTATTGGGGGTGGTACAAGGAACAACTGATTAAATTTTGTTTTTGATCAAGATCAGCATCTAGAGTCACACATTTTTTAAATGATTCTTTACCATTGTGAGATAAGTAAGTAAAATTTATTTATATAGCACCTTTGTAGATAAAAATCACAAAGTGCTTCACAACAATCAAAGGAACACAATGCACAGTAAAACACACACACAAACCACTAGTTAAAAGCAAGCCTCTGCAAGTAAGTCGTGATCTGTTCTTTAAAAGATTAAAAATCTCAGGTATAATGGTAGTGCATTCCAAAGTTTAGGAAACATCCTCAAATCCACGATCTCCTTTAGTTATTAGTCCAACCCCAAAATGACTCTAAGAGGTAATAAATACAGTGTAAACAAAATAGGTCCCAAAAAAGAACCCTGGGGCACACCGCAGGACATAGTGGTAGATGAAGATACAAAATTATCAGCAGCAACTTAGAAATTTCTGTCTGAGAGGTAAAAGGAAAACTAATCTAAGACTGGTCCAGAGATGGCCACCCATGTCCTTAACCTGTCAATTAAAGTGCTATTATGATCATCTGTGTCAAACACTGCCAATAGGTCCAGGAGTACAAGAACAGAGTATTCACCTACATCTCTTTTCAATTAAATATTGTTAGAAACTCTAACAAGAGCCATTTCAGTAGAGTGCAGGTGACAAAACCCAGATGGAAGTTTATCAAGTATGTTATATTTAGCTAAAGTAACATTTAGCTGTTTGGTCACATTTTCTAAGATTTTTGACATAAAAGGCAACTTTGAAATCAGCATTAGGCTTTTTTAATAGGGGATGAATAACAGCCTGTTTAATATATTGAGAAACACAGCCAGTAACCAGTTAATTATTGTTAAAACACATGGCCCAATGGTATAGAAGATCTTCTTAAATAGAAATGTGGAGACAACATCAATTGAACAAGAGGAAGGTTTAATGGTATCAACCACATTCAGGAGATCTTTTGTTGGTGAGAGGTTCTCCAGGATTGATGGCCAAGTGGGAAATAAAGCAGAAGAAGAAACAGAGGGATTTATGCTAGCTCTGATATCATTAACTTTCCCAATAAAAAAGGATAAAAAAAAGTTTTCAGTCTTCATTAGACTGAATTCATTATAATGTTCAAGAAACCAGTTTGAGAAGATCTGCGCTTTGTGACATGTGCGTTATCCTGTTAGAAGCAGCCATCAGAAGATGGTTCACTGTGGTCGTAAAGGATTGGACATGGTCAGCAACAATACTTGGGTAGGCTGTGGCATTTAAACAATGTACAGTTGATATTAACAGCCCCAAAGTGTGCCATGAAACTCTTTCTTACACTGTTACACCACCAGCAGTCTGAACAGTTGATTCAAAGCAGGATGGTGTCATGTTGTTTACATCAGTTTCTGACCCTACCATCTGCATGTTGCGGCAAAAATTGCAAATAATCAAACTAGGGAATATTTTCCTAATCATCTATTGTGTAGAAGAGTAAATGTAGCCTCAGTTATCTGTGCGGGAAAATCCCAGTAGTTTCTGAAATACTCAGACCAGCCATGTCTGGCACCAACAACAATGCCACATTCAAAGTCACTTAAATGCACTTAGTTGCTCCCATGTGACAGGCTCATTAGATATTTGTGTTAATAATCAGCTGAACAGGTGTAGCTATAAGTGTCTGGCAAGTGTTTATTATAGTGTCTTTAGACACAAAGTACAAAAAACAGCTCATCTTAACAAGCCATTTTGTTTTTTATTTGAGTCTTATCAGCTAAAATTCTTAAAGCATTTAAAGAGCTTTGCACATCTGCCTCAGCAGAAGAAATCATGATCAAGCATACATGTTCTGCCATCAAGAACACTCAATTCAACTCAATTCTAAAATAATCTTCAAAAGATTTCTCTTACAGCTGGACTGATAGCAAGGTTTCAGAGTTATATGGAACCTGATTTGTTTTTTCAGCAAAAGTATTTTTTTATTGAACTGTATTTCACTTTAAAGTCTCAGTTGCAAAGGAAAAAAGATAGATATTTTCTCTGTAGTGCTGTTGTTATTTTATTAACTTTTTCTCAGAAATATTTTCCTTTTCATGATTCGTGAAAACTTAAATATTTAAAAATCTGCCATCCAGCCAGGCGTGAGACTAAAAGATCAGCTCAATCTAGCATGGTTATGGCTGGTCCCAGACACTACCTGACCGAGATGGAGGGGAGAAAAGATGAGGGGGGATAGACACTCAGGAAAAGAGAGCGAGCGCAGTGATAAGTGAGCTGGAGCATGTGGTAGTAGTGCACTAATCACGGTCTCCGGCTGAAGAAACACACAGGCGCCTCACAGGTTATTGGGAGATAATAGGATTCTCAAGGCAGCAGACACACAGCCTAAGACAGAGATGAAATTTGAAAATAAATAATGCAAAATCCTCCTGCTCTCTCCCGTTCGGTGTGTGTGTGTGTGTGTGTTTTGGTGTGTGATATCTGTGCATATTGTGACTCCAGAGTAACTGTTCAGTGTGATGAAAAATGAGGAAATAAGTAATTTGTTAATATAGGAACATAAACAAAACCAGCTTTCAGAGTTTGAGTAGTGATTTTAGATTCCTAGTCAAAAAATGGCAAAATAAAAATTTTGTGACACACCAGTGACACTCATGACTGCTACCTTTGGATTTGGCACTTCAGGGAAAAGAGAAGACTTGTGTAAATACGCACATGAAGGTCAAATAGGCGTGAGGCGAAGATGTTTGCTTCACACAGCCTTAATTAAAAGGTTATTTTCTGGATCCTCACATTTGCACATTTATCACATTGTTGGCAATGTAGATGGCACGACATCGCTGTGTAATAAACACTGTTCCAGTTGATGCCACAGCCCCCTCTACAGCCATTTCATAGATGTGGGGTCGTCATCACTGTGATTGATCAAGGTTTTGAACAGCTGCTGGGTGCTGCTGTAAAATCACCCACTGTGGCAGCTCTTTAAGATCCCATTTTCATATTTACTTTGAGCACTTCGCCCATGAACACTCTCTAACTTTCTGAAAATTACAGCAAGTCACAGATAATTTAGCCATTCAACTGACGCCGCTCTGTGACAGAGCTTGGCAGGCAGCCAGTCAGCTCTGGTCTACCTGTAAAATAATCCCAAAGATTATCTGTTCAAGAGTAATAGTACTAATAATAAGTTATCTTGAATAAGCAAGATAAACTTCCAACTGGAAGGAATCACAAGTGAGAAGTTTTCCTTAGATATTTCTGCATGACATTAATATGCAAGACAAGCTGGTTACTAAAACTGGTCTGTCCTCCTGACCTGTGACACACTCCTCTTCCACACATTCACTTTCAACCAGCCATCTTCAGCAGCACACCCTGTAAGCTGTCACTCATTCCCTGCCACAGTGACCCCTGTCAGGCCAGTGTCACTTTTGGGGGACGGGGTTTTCATGCCATCCACACACACTTGCTATTCGACTTGTTTATTTATTTGTTTGCATCTCTTTGTTCACTGTTGTCTGCCTTCATTGTGTGCATCTCATGCACTCCCACCCCGCCCCTGCTGTCAGAGTCAGATGTCTTGTCGTTTTACTCATCACCTCTGGCTGCTTCACTCTCAAGTGTCCAGCAGCACTGAGGTGCTGGATTTCACCTGTCAACAGACCCACTCTCTACTTTCTGAAACTTTGTGGCAACTTTTTCACTGGCTTCCTCTTTCTGAACTGATCCATGCTACATCCCAAGCAACATAAATGGTACAGAATTATTCAGCATGACTCAATTCATGAGCCTCAGTGTGATTTTACAGGTGCCAAGAGAAGCGCACCATTCATTACATGGCATATATCTTCCTGTAGTCCTAGAACTTTTTACTTTTTACTTTTTACTCATTTAACCTTTAAGATATGTTCAGAAAGTGGTATCAACTCCAGAAAAGGAATAGCTAAAAATACACAGAC
The DNA here is from genome assembly GCF_007364275.1 of Archocentrus centrarchus. Taxonomy (NCBI): domain Eukaryota; kingdom Metazoa; phylum Chordata; class Actinopteri; order Cichliformes; family Cichlidae; genus Archocentrus; species Archocentrus centrarchus. The sequence goes on from NC_044352.1 coordinate 14,502,619, forward strand.
CAGTACGCTGTAAGCCCACTGGAGCCTCTAAAATGTTCAGTGGAGTATCTCACCGTCCTGAACTGGTCAGTTGGTCAGTTGACCTTTCAAGTGAAGTATGTTCAGACTTCATTCTCCTGCTTCTTTCCTCCAGCACTGTCTGTTACCATAATAAAAAACTATTTTTTCTAATATATAAATTGAGGTAAACACCAGCTGTATTCATTTTCCAGTTTGACTTACTGAGGTCTGGCAATAATTATCTAAAATTTAAGTTTAATAATATATTGCTGTCCCCACATCCACTACTATGTCCTCCTAATGCAGACTGTCACACTATAATAACATAAGAATTGTCACTTAAATGTAAACGTGTGATTTGAGGTCTTTCCTGAAATGAGTTCTAATAAAGCAACTATAAACTAACTCAAACTTAAGGATGACATGGTAAATAATGTGCACTACTTTTCAGGTTACTTTAAAGCTGGTCTTATTTAAGCAGAGTGAAAAGTACTGTGAAAGATGACTTAAAACCAATCATAATGTTGCTTTTTTACAAGTTTCAAAACAAAGGGTAAAATATCAATGCCCCACCTTAAAGTTACTGAACTGTTTAACATGCCTGAGAAAATCAGACGTCTATTATATGTTTCTGCTCATTTGTAGTAGGTTCTTTTTTACTCTAATCTCACTGCTCAGTGGGTCAGAAAAAATGCACATAATGAACCAAATTCAGATCACATCCTGCTGGATGATATCCCGGTCAGCCTGACACTTGATAAATCACCCTGCTGAAGAAATTTGTGTCAATGCAAACCCATTATTGAAAATTTGGACAAGTATCTCAGGAGATAGCAGGTGAAGCAATTTGAGCTGAATGAAAGCACTATTTGCTCTGTATGCAGTATTCGTGATGGTTTAACACAGTGTATATGAGCTGTGTTTGTTTTTTTGTTTTTTTCCCATCACCATATCTGATGACTTCCAAACAGACACGAGTCTATTCACGAGGAAGACGCTCCATCTCCTCATCTTCACACTGAAGACAGATAACAGGAGCTGGGTCCCATTTTACAAAGCAAAGTCTGTCTTTCTTTGGCTTTACTGATCCTAGTCATCCAGAATAATCAGTATCATGCCTGGCTATAAATTGCCTGTGGTAAAATAAACTTACTGTAACTTCTAATAATCAAAAATCTGGGACTGAACAATAAGCTACGATGTGACAGACTGTATATACTCCCTTAAAGGAGTACTCTACTGTTTCAGCATTGTGCTTTTATAACATTTTGGTCCTTTCATTTATTGCTAAAATCTGTTGGATTGCTTCACTTCTTTTTTCTTCCTGCTCCACACCCTTATTTTTCTGATGCTGACTCACTTGCCGCCTCAGGGAGTTCCTCTTTAGTGTCTACTTGAGGATAAAAAGATTATTCACCAAAGTTTTCTAAGCTGTGCAATTTCAAATTATACCAAAATTGTGGAGCTACTCAAAATAATAACCAGCAAAATACACAAATTTAAACCTTGGTGTAATTGGCTTGGATGCTTTGAGGTAACCTTTTATGTAGTTTAACTGGTTTTACCTTTTATTGTCCCTACAGTGTGGCCCTTTTAAAGTACACTATAATACTGTAGTATAATAAACCTGATAACAGCTTCTCATCTGTGCAGCTTAAATATAGGTAGACAAACAGGACAACACATAGCGATGCTTTGCAGAAACTTTCTTAACAAGAAGAAGAAGAGGTTCATTGCGACTCTACACAACCCTAAATCTAACCAGGCTGGAGCAGACAAAGAGCAGAGGGTAATGAGTCTTATTATTTTCTCCCAACGCACAGGGTGTACACTTAACCTATCCCCTCCTCCTGAGGTACATAATGCAGCTCAGAATTCTAATGCTGTGATTTCCCACCTCTGAAAGACTTTCATGGCAACTGTTTGTGGAGGATGAATGAGAGTGAATGAAAGGAACGCACGCTGTGTTTTAACAGTGATAACAGGAGAAAATCCTAAATGCCACAACACCTGCAGCATTCACTCCATCTGCTTTAATTGTTTCACATCTGCACTCATGAGGACACCACATTCACTGAACACATTGGGGAATTACAAGACTTTCACTCATTGAAGCACATGCTGGCCTTTTAAACTGCTTAAAACCCAACTACATACACTCTTGGCCAATTAATTGGTTCCTTCAGGCTTGTAGCTATCCACTTGGTATGATAGAAGGGAGGGGACTACATGACCGGTGTAAGGAGGTGGATGCCCATGCAGATCAGACATATCTTAATTGTACCACTGTCACATTATGTTCCTGTTTGAAGCAGCACAGTGAGAACTCGGTATCAGACAGAGACCGGTCTTTTGCCTTACAGGAAATTATCCTTCTTTATACTGCTGCTGAAATGAAATGTCACTGGTGGGTTTTTAACACTATCTGAAGTCTTTTAAAACCTTTTTAAGATACTCATTTACCTTATTTTATTACTGAACTAATGGTATTTATATTTCAGCATTACAGAAATATGAAGCTGAGACACTCTGGTTTTCTTCACAAAAAAATTATACATTTCATAGCCAAAGAGAAACTACAGATAAATGAGACTTTCAATAAAACTCATATAAACAGGGCACAGAATGATTTTAAACTGAAATATTAGACGTGACAGCACACTGAAAGCAAGCAATTATCGCATCACACACTCAATTCAATTCACGCTGACATTCATCACCGACAGAGTGAAACTGTAGAGGAGTTCATCCAGATGATTGAATGATTTGACTCTGTATACCGGACACGGCCAGTTTCATACAGGTAGTTTAATGAGATTTGGAATGAAGTCTCAGACTTGAGATGTCTCATAGAAAAAAAAACATTTTTAAAGGCTAAATTACTTGAAAATAACTATTTTCTTCTAAGAAATCCACAGTTTCATAAACAATCCAGCGTCAGCAATTTACCGAAAAACTTACTTGTAGTCAAGCCCTCATAACCAAGACCAGCTTTAAAACAATCAAGTGTAATTGCTTGCCAGCTGTTGAAATATAATATTACAGCAATGTAAATATTTTTGTGTACAGAAATAAACATTTGGAAACAAATCTTTAAGGGAGACATCTGCAGCAGTTTTCAAATCTTTGCAAATCACATTAGGCCTGGCTGTGGGGAAAAAAAGGGGCCAATGTTGCACTTGCATGAAGTGACCCTTTCACATGTAAAGGTCACACATAGGTTTCCTTTATTGCACTACTTTTTCACTTGTGGAGATACTCTAGGGTCGAGGTACAACCAGCTCTGGGCCAGTTATGCAATGCAGCAAGAAAAACACCCGAGAACTTCACTTAAAATTAAGCGAAGACGATATATGGACCGTTTTCACTTGATTTTGAATGTGAAGCCACAAACAACCTATAGTTTGAGTGAAGCTTTGGGATAGGATGTCACACAAAAGCAAATGATGAGCTACAGCAGCATATATGATAGTGCCAGGCAGAGTGGAACAAGCTGATTTGGGCAACACTTAAATCTACTGAAAGAGAACGAGAAAACATATCTGGAGGTTATTAAACAATAAAACAGCCTCTGAAGACTTCACATTCTGCCTGTTCTGGCTGGTTAGTGATTCAGCATCCCACTCAGCCATGTAAAACCTGTTAGACCCACCTCTGATACATTCAGCACTGCTGCTTCGTGACCAGAAACTGCATTAGGCTATACAGTATGTGCTCAGAAGAACCAGATGGGTTGAGCCCTCCCTCCTGAGCCCTGTGACCTAAGGGTATTTATGAAAAATATCAATAGTCCACATCTCTGTACAGCCCTCGTTGGCACCCCATGGGAGACCTTCAAATTTTATGGTAAGATACTGACCATTTATGTAATCATCTGAGTGAAAATAGAAGAGCACACATGCAAAAAAACCCCAAAAAACTATCTACATAAAAACCATTATATATATATATATATATATATATATATATATATATATATATATATATATATATTAGGGGTGGGACTCGATTAAAAAAATTAATCAAATTAATTACAAGCTTTGTAATTAATTAATCGAAATTAATCGCATTTTAATCGCATTTCAATATTTGACATGATAAATATTAATTTAGGTTTAGTTGATGGATGAATCAATATACATAAGCTTAAACTTCAAAATTTTGTTTATTTTCCCACCAGTCTACTACACAGACCAATGAAGGGTGGAAGTGCTCCTGTGATAAGCAAACTCCTGAAATTAAAGTTAAGCATCATAACTGGATAGTTTTATTCAACATTAATGTCTCACTAAATATAGTTGGAAATTAATCATTCGCTCAGCTGTATTCCTTGATGTTGAAATGTGTTACGCTTGTTTTAACAGCTTATTTTCAATAAAAGACTTAAAATTAATCCACAAAAAGGAGAAAAAGTTCGTTCTCCGTTTAACCAGCTGCTTTTACACAGCTGTGCTTCGCACTCACGGTTGCTAGGCGACATGAGCTACGCAGAGGTGACGGCAGGTGACGCTGATATGAAGGCTAGCCGCTCACTTCCGGCCTTTGTGGTGTTCGTGGGCTGCGAAAGACGTGGGCCGGGTCCTTCGCAGGATGCGGCCCCTAATTTGGACATTGTGCGTCGATATAATCTGTATGCCGGGAACTCGCGCACTGAGAAACGTTCCACGGTGCAAAGTGCGATTAAAATGCGTTAAAATTTTTAACACGTTAATTTCCCCATAATTAATTAATCGAAATTAACGCGTTAAAGTCCCACCCCTAATATATATATATATATATATATATATATATATTATATATATATATATATATATAATATATATATATATATATATATATATATATATATATATATATATATATATATATATATATATATATATATATATATATATATATATTTGTTTTTTTAAATGTAGCAATTTTTTTTCATATGGTTCTCAAATAAAGACTGCCTTCTATGTCAGTCTCCGTCATTTGTTTTTTTATATTATAAATTGAACAGCAGCTCCTATTGGCCGATCATTCACCACATCCAGTTGCGCACGACCTAGTGACATCAATGGGGACGAGGGATCCTGAAAAATTACTCCAGTGTTGGTGTGACGACAGTGACCGTTTCGTATAAATGCCGGGACGGAAAGTTATCTGCTCATACCTCTAGACTTGGCCTTTAGGGTCACCAACCGCTGCGAGCGACTGAGAGCAAGCATTATCACTGCCAGCATTGCTAGAAGCTGGAGAGAGGAGAACAGTTTGACAGGTGAGGCTTTCAACTAATCTCGTGTACAATGTAAATGTGTCTGCTGGTTCCGGGTTCTTCTTTGTTTGATCTGGATGGATCTAATGTATTATGTATTATTCGGATTTCTTTTGTGGGGGTTTTTAGAGTTCTCTTAGATTTCTTCCCGAAACCAATCTCCAAGGCTGATGAGATCTCAAAGGGATGCTGCCTCGTTTCAAGGATAGCAGCTTTACTAAAACTGATCTTAACAAGTTAAAAAAAAAAAAAAAAGTTGCACTTTTTAAAAAAATATTTTCAGGAAAAAAAAAAGGTCTGGTCCCAACATTGACTCAAATATATTTGTACAATGTAGGCAATACACTAGTTCACTCACATTCATATTGTTTCTGCAATATATTCCCTATCTGCCAAAATCTGTTTCAGGCGAAATTAACATGAAGTCGACATGTCTGCTCATCCTTGCATCTCTCACGGTCTGCAACTTGATGGTGTCTGGAGGACAGAGCATCTCTGCTGAGGATGAGACGGACCGAAGGACCATAGACGACATCGTTCTAGAGAGAGCAGAGACTCTCCTATTACGGTCCATTCTCAAAAAGCTGCAGGATGAAGACGCCAGAAATGGTGCGTAAAACATGTTAAGGATCGATTTTTTTTTTTCAGAACATTTTTTTTTTAGTTAAGAAACGTCATGAAATGTTATTTGTTACGATATTAATACTTCTAAAAGTGATAGAACGTTTTCAGTAGTTTACAGTTTCGTGCGCACTTTTCAAGTTAAATTATTTGGAACAAACATTTGTTGAGATAATGGTTGAACTTTTAATATTGGGAGTGCCATAGAATATTCCTGTATTATAATTAAATAATGCAATAAACAGGTTTGTGCCTGTCTGCGCACGCGGTAGACCGATTTATTAATTTTTTTATTTTAAAAATTGAAACATTTTTGGATCATTTAAGAGGTCCTTTCCTCCTTTCCCCCCCCCAGATGGGTATCACTCTCAGCCAGAATGGGTGACAAAACGACAGCACCCGGGTAAGAGATACAGTGATGATTTGGAGAAGCGGCAGCATCCAGGGAGGAGAGAAGAGGACGAGGACGAACAGTACTTTGATGTTCATAAGAGACAGCACCCGGGCAAGCGCGAAGATGAAACGCACTCACTCGTAGAGCTGCAGAAAAGGCAGCACCCAGGAAAGCGCTCCACGGCGGGTCACAGTTCTGACAACCCCATTCTGCTGCTCAGTGAACTTTCAAAACGCCAGCACCCAGGTAAACGTTACCTGGTGCTGCACAGCAAGCGCCAGCACCCAGGTAAGCGCCTTCTCGAGGATGAGGACGGCGACGGGGACTGGGATGCGGATGTGGATGTGGATGGAGAAGAAGACCTCGCTGAGATGGAAAAGCGTCAGCACCCTGGGAAACGGTTTTGGGATAACTCGAGTCCGGATTTAGGCACAAACAGTCCGTGTGATGTTTTGGACCCTGCGAGCTGCAGCAAGACCAGCCTGCTGCTCGACTTTTTAGACAACATTAACAAGAGCCGTGCTGAGGAGAAGAGACAACACCCGGGTAAAAGGTTTGCACCGGAGGAGGATTTAGTGGACGGAGAGTAGATTAGACAGGTGCGCGTATGTCGCTGTATTGTAAACAAATATGTATAAATTAAGTCACTATAATGAATTATGAAAAATGAAAAAAAGATCATTAAACATTTTGTGCCACTGTTTGTTCTTTTGAAGACATTTACTACACCATTACCGCAAACCATTTATCTGATATTTTCTTGGAGAGCTCATGCGTAATTGTCATCCAAACTTTGGAATAGCTGTACAGACGTTTTTCATAAGAGTTTGTGCCATATGTTGCTCTTTTAATAGCCATTACTATTATTTATAGTATTTATTTAGCTGACGAGATTACTTATTCTTACATCGAGACAGAAGATTAAAACATCAGTCAGCTGGTTTTAGCGATGTTGCCTCTGTGAGGCAACAGGCGTTCGTCAGTTCAGCTTGTGTTAAGATAAAATGAAAGTGTCTACGTTTACAGCAACACGTAAAAGTTCCCTCCATTGGTTGATTTGTGTTTCATTATTTTCTACTCGTGTAAAATACAATGACTATCACAGCAAATAAACTGTGTCACTGATTATTTTTTTTACATTACTGCATGGATTAAGTCAACTGAAGCTAATGTTGTAAATTAAAAGCTACCCTTGCCTTAAAGTCAACCACCAATGTTTTTGTTGGACAATAAACACACTGGTAAAAACGTATGGTTTGCTTTAGTTGCAGTAAATGCATGCCTCATGGTGCACCATTAAACTGTTGATTCAACACAGGTCTAATTAGTATGTAGTCCAAAGCAGACACCCTGCCTAAGCCTCTTAGAGAATGATTTATGTGGTTCAATAACAGGCAGTGTTGTCAGATATCCACTGCTTTGTTTAATTGGGTTAGTTCCATCACAGCCTTTGGGAGCAGTTGTCCACCAGCCTGATCAATATGCTAATTATTCATCAAGCATGTGAGTTAACACAACTTCCAATTCTAGCAGAACAGCCAAGTGTCAGTGGACTGGCGAAGTGTTTATTATATAATGACCACGATATATATTCAGTAGGCAAGTTGAACAATTTAGGCATGTGATTCATGCAAAAACTATTTTAGAGCACCAGAAAATAAATTGGAAGGAAATAAGTGACTTGGATAAATCATGTGTGGCTTTAGACTTTCTTTTCCTATCTGTAAAAATGGCACAGGACATACACACACTCAGACACATTTTAGTTATTCTGTAGTATTAGGTAGTGACTGCATTTTTTTTTTGTTTGTTTGTTTGTTTGTTTATGAGTTCTTTAAGTGAAACAACTTGTGAGCTCTCAGGAAAGTCTGTGGTCTCAGTTCCAACACTGATTATGAGCAATTTAACCAAATAAATTATTATTTCCTTTGCAAATAAAGGAATACTAGAACCCTGTACAGATAAAAGCATAATTAAAAAACAAAACAAGTAAAAACATTAAATATTATGTAATATAAAACATGTATTTGCCCAATATAAAATTTTGTGAAGCCCATATGAGGTCGAAAATTAGATGGCAGGCCATACTATTTATTTTTACCAATTATCCATGGATCTCCATGTAACCTGTTAATAAATGGCAGTCTGCCAAAGTGCACAATCCAGGTGGCATTTAAACTGTGTTTTAACAAGTGAAAAGAGGCTGCAGGATAAAACTAGAGCTTATACAAACTGAAACCAGAACAAGTGTAGGTCCTAAACTACAATTTGACACAGGGCTGCTCTACAGCACTGAGCATAGGGGTTACATAATAAAGCTGGATTCACCTTCAGGCTCTTTTTTGCAATTAAACAGACCCAACCCAACCGCAGTACAGCCACACCCTTAGTTCTCCAGCCTTGAATTTTCCCCAGCACCTACCATCAGTTATGCCAAACTGTTGCTCACATCTAGTCTTAAATTAACTTAAAACCTGGTTTATTTACAGTAGCATTGCAGTTTTACACAGAAGACGGAAAACCAAAAGCAAAAAATAGCAAACGTACTTACATTGTGGAGAAGTTTCCTGACGGAGGTCCAACCGCAAAGCCCAGTTTTGTCCCTCCTCTCCTTCCATACCGACGGGGATCCCGGTCACATGACCAGGCAGGGCTGCTGCAGCCGCTGCTGTTTGCCTGTCAGGGAAAACCCAAACTGTCAACAAATACAGTTGCTGTTGGGCTCATTTGTAGGATAAGTGCAGATTTTCTATCGCGCCGATTAGTCCGCGGGTGTTTATTTGTTTTTGTGAAGCTGGACGTTTGTTAATGTCGCGCTTTGAACACCGAGAGCATAGAAACGATTGCTGAAGAAGGCGAGAGTAGCTGCTAGCTTTCTCCTGCTAACGCCACATACTCTGTGTGGCATTACGTCGCCTCAAGTTAGCCTGTATATTAAACAATAACGGTAAGTCCTTTCGCCCTCGTATTCAGGTATCACTTACTGAAACAGTGCTCGTAATGTTTTCAGTTCAGTTAGGCGTTTTTTCGCTAAATGCGTGTGTCGATCTAAGCTAAGTTTAGCTTCTATAATGCAGTTGTAATAGTAGTTAATCTGAAGTGCTTGATATGAAGTAAAGCAGAAATAATGTTAAGTCACTGTAATCGTTGTTTAACTCGTGAAACTACAATCAAGGAAAATGAGCGGACGAGAATTTGTAGTTTAGATCCTATTACTTAAGTGCAATTAAGGGTGAAAAAATGCAACAAAACATTTATTTACTTATATTATTTAAGCTTTATTCCTCCTCAGGTATGACTGTGACGATGTTTGTTGAAAGGACACTCCTGCAGCCCATGTTTTAGTCACATTGTATCACTGTAGGGAATTACGCACAGCACCAAAGTGTTGTCATCAAGATGAATTCCTCAAGCCAGTTAGAATACATGTTAATATCAGCGTTAGACTTTTAAGTTTTAAATCAAGATAATTATCTGAGATTGAATGTATGGATTTAGTCAGATGTCCAGTACTGCGTAAAAGTCTTAAGCTAACCCTCATGTCTTTGTATTTTGCTTTCAAGGAGCCAGGCGTTTCTGTTATTTTTTAAGTTGCTTTGAGCAATAGGACTCGAGGCCCTCTGAAGGTCTTTCAAAGTTTTACTTTGGACATTGGCAGCTTTTTCACTCATTTTTATTCCTTGTACCTGATCATTTTCAGAGGATTTTTTTTAAGCCCCTTAACACTGACCTATGAATCACTCATAAAAAAGGCACCTAACTCAAGGGGTGAACCAGTGTTGTTTACATATAACAGACAATTTAGCAGAAAATCAGTTTTAAGTTGGTTTTTGGTTCAAATTGTCAGCATTATATATGGAGGGAGTAAGGAAAGGGGTATAACAGTGTCTACATGGTTTGGGGCTGCATTTCAATTAGTGGTGTTGGGGATCTTGCCAAAATTGATGGAATTTTGAATTCAGAAAAGCACAAACAGATTTGGATCCACTGTGCAATACCATCTGGAAAGCGTCTGGCAGCGGCCTCATTTTTCAGCATGACAGGGCTGTCCCAAACACACTGCCAATGCAATAAAAGCATACGTGGATAGAAAAACACACAGTGGAACACAGCCATTAATTGTCCTCCCAAGAACCTGAACATCAACATTATTGAAGCAGTGTAGGTTCCTCTAAATGGAGAACAGAACAAAATGCAGCCAACATCCAAAGAAGAACCTTGAATGTCCTTCAAGAAGCCTGGAGAAAAATTACTGAAGACTACCAAAAGAAAATATAAGAAAGCTGCCTGAGAGAGTTCAGGCTGTGTTGAAGGTCAAAGGTGGTCATAGCAGACAAATATTGACTTTCACGCTTGTTAGAATTGTATAAACTATGTTTTTTGCACCAATTTCCCATTTTCTTAGCAAAATATAAAGAAGTGAGGGGTGGCTCAAGACTTTTGCAGTGTTGTATGTGGTGTCAGTGTGCTTTCTTTCTGTTCTTCAGTGTCCTGGGATTTTCTCAGGCATTATGGAGCTACTGTGGGGTAGGTTGCACACCCCATGAGATGTGGACCAAAGCAAGATCGTGCCACCTTGCACCTCTTCTACAGCAGCACTGACATCTGTTGTCATGGCCTCCAGCTACCCGCCCCCCTTTGAGGGCACAGGTGAAGTGAAGGAAGGCTTTCTTTGCCCACTGTGCCTAAAAGACCTTCAGTCATTCTACCAACTCCAAGACCACTATGAAGAGGAGCACTCTGGGGATGACCGCCATGTTCGGGGACAACTCAAAAGTGAGTATTTTTATTTGTGGACCCTACTAGAGTAGCTAGTCACTAGTTGTTCTTATTTATCTTATAATGGGCCTTGGTTCAGACCAAAGTTTATCCTCTGTTTAAAATTAAGAATTTAAGATCAGTTCCCCACCTTTTAAAAAGCTATGCTTCTTTTGATCAGTGGGTGGGGGAGGCTTGTATGCCCACTGCCAGAGCTGTGTGCCTCAGATAACCGTATTAATGACATCTCAATTACATCATACAGGGCCAAGAGTAGGAAAAAAAAAACTGTCTGAAGCCTGATCTTGAGGTTCATAGGAGTCCAAACTTTTTTTGCAACCTTGGCCATGTTTAATATGATATGTCACCATTTTGAAGGAAAAGTATAATAGGTCCCCTTTAAACAGTACAGCTGAGTATAAGGGTACTGCAGTATACGATTAGAGGAACTACTTTCTGTGTAATAGGATTGAATTATGAAGAGGCTGGAATAAAACTCAGGTTGGCTTCATTTGCATATTAATAGTACTGTAATGAACTGTAAAATCTAAACATAATTACAACAATTTGTTGAAAGCTGGATGAATAAAAGGATAAAATGGTCATTATAATTATAAAATCTCAATCAGGGTAAAAATAACAACAGATTGAGGATGCACCTGCTCCTGTTTGAATTCCCTCTGTGCATTATTTATATCCTGATATTATCTCCCTGTTTTCAGGTTTAGTTCAGAAAGCGAAGAAAGCCAAAGATAAACTGCTGAAGAGGGATGGTGATGACAGACCGGATACTGGGAGTTATGAGTCGTTCTACTATGGTGGAGTGGACCCATACATGTGGGAGCCCCAAGAACTGGGTGAGGTTAAAAAACTGCCATTCACAGCACTGCCAACTAAGATAATATTTTTTTATAAATACTAAAAAAAAAGGCACTTTCTTTTGCAATGTAGGAGCAACTAGAAGTCATCTGGACTTCTTTAAAAAACATCGGGCAGCCAGGATAGATCATTATGTCATTGAGGTCAACAAGCTCATCATCAGACTGGAAAAGGTATGCTTACTTCCATTAATTCAAATAATATTTTTCCTACTATTGCTGGAAATGAAAAATGGCATTGGCAATGCAACCCATTTACCATAAAATCTGATGTTTTAGTTGACATCATTTGACAGAGCCAACTCAGATGCTGCTAAGATCAGAGGTTAGTGTTTTCATTATAACTCTGAATACTCCACATATGTAACTGAATTATTGTTATAAACAAAGAGTATTTATCCCCTTTGTAGCCATTGAGAAGTCTGTAGTGTCATGGGTGAATGACTCAGATGTCCCGTTCTGTCCTGACTGCGGAAACAAGTTCAACATCCGTAACAGACGGCACCACTGTCGCCTCTGTGGGTCCATCATGTGTAGGAAGTGCATGGAATTTGTTCCCTTACCTTTGGCCCGTATGTATGAACAAATGTTTGGAGATACAGGAAACTGTAAGAAGTCTCTCTGTATTTGTGGTAATGCTGCATGTCTTTTTTTATTTAACCAACAACAGAGAAGCTCATCAATGGGACTCGAGAAGCACTGTGTGTACCTGGAAGTCCCAGTCAGTCCCAGTCTCCCCCAGCAGTAGGTGGCAGCAGTGGGATGGGCTCTAGGAGAGGCAGCATCAGCAGCTTGAGCAGTGTAACCTCCATGCTGGAGGAAAAGGATGACGAGAAGATTCGCTGCTGTCACCACTGTATGGACACACTTCTGAAGAGACAACAGAAATTAGAAGAGAAGGATCACATGCCAGATATAGTGAAACTTTATGAGGTTGGTTAATCAGTCTCCTCCTTAAAGTGAAGATGAGATTTGTTATCGGTTCTCATTTGCATTGCAGTTGATTCTGTGTATTGTTTTCCAAGTTCTTGTGTGTGCTTTGTTCTATCCCTCCTGTTGTTTAATGTCTGTCTTGTGGGGTTTCCTGTTGTTTACTTGCTTTGAACTTGTCTTCCTGTCAGAGGCTGAGGATGTGCATGGAGAAGGTGGATGAAAAGGCTCCAGAGTATATCCGAATGGCTGAGTCTCTCAAGTAAGCCACGTTAAAAAGCACTTTTTCATACTTTATGTGACAGCTGTTTATTTTTTTATTTTTGAGAGACAGTGTTAATACTTGCTGTCATCTGTACACTTTCATAGTGCTGGAGAAACCACTTATAATCTTGACACTGCTGGTGGGCTAAGACTGGAAGTCCAGAAATATTATGAACTCATCGACGCTCTGAGGTACATGGCAGTCATGACTGACAGCTTTGAAATTAAGCAAAAGCCTTTTGTCATGTTTGTCAAGTGTGGCATTATTGAAAATTAAACTGGCTTCTTTTCTTCTCAGTAAGAAGATTTTAACACTGGGAATTAAAGATGATCCACAACCGCATCCAAAGGCGCTCCAGCTACAGAGAATGATCCGCTATACCGCCACACTGTTTGTCCAGGTCGGACCAACTTCCATTCATATACAGAAAAACAGACGGTATCACTTCATCCTGCCTCGTAATGAAAGTGGTAATTCTGGATGGTGTTTTAGCCATTGGCAAATTACAAGAGCTGGGACTGTATCAGTAAACATTAGCCCTTCACTGCCAGCAGGCTTAGTATTTATTTTAAAGCAGACTTATTATGCTGTTAGAATGGTGGCGGCTTATAATAAACATGGACAAAGTTTGAAATAATGAGGTCTAAGTATGTAGAAGTAATTGCTATGAGCCAAAAGCCATCTCAGGCTTCAGTCTGCTCAGTTCATTCTTTTATTGTCCTCTTGACTCTGTATTATGCTTAGCGTGACTCTCTCTCAGACAGTCAGGGTAAGACCAGAAGCCCCACCCATCTTCTATCCAAACTTCTGTTTGAATGACTCAACCAATCAGAAGAAAGTTTACCTAAAGGGGAGCTAAAATGGCTTGGCTGCACCAAGGTTCAGTATAAGATAAATAAGAATGATTTCAAACCATTCAAAGCTACTCTAACAGACTCCAAAATAAAAGTGAAAAGTGCTGGAAGTAAGCATAGGATACAGCTGTTTATCTAATTCATTAAGGTGTGCCTTTTTACAATAATCTTAAAGGGATTTGCATCTGAAGCAGTGCTTATACATGGTAATGAGTGTATATAAAATCAGTTCAGCAACACAGTAATAGATGTGCAAAGGCAAAATGACCTGTAACAGAACACTCCAACTCTACTGCTATTTTCTTGTTGGTCTCACTTTACTGGAGTTCAGTGATAATGAGCGACCTGTTAAGTCTGTAAACTCCTTTTTCTGCTTCAGTCATCATATTGAATACTGAAACTCTACTGTTGTAAACTGATGTTGTAAACCTTTGAGAAAAATATAGTCAATCAAATGAGAGCAGTGTGCTACCTAACCTGAGGACCCCATATGTTGAACAGAAACCTGTTTAAGTCTATTTATGTAACTTACAAACATGGCTCTGTAGCCATTCTGCATTTTTTTTTTTTTTTTTTTACTCCAGGTACATTTTTCTTCCTTTAAAAAAAGCAAAAAATTAACAAAACATTTAAGAACACATTTTACATTTCAGTAAAAGAAACCTATTAATAAATGTGATTTAAATAAAACTTTAAATTATTGGTGAAGCAGCAAGGTCACAGGCAATCCATTTATAGTTGGAGCTGTAATTATTAAACAGTTGGGAGGAAGGAAAAAAAAATTCATCCATCATTAAAGCTGACAGCACAGATAAAACTGAATTCCACCACTTCATTACATTTACACAGTTTGTGCAACATATCTTTATCCTTTAATCCTTTATTTGTATGACTTTACCTGTTTTTTGTGTCTTCTGTCTCAGGAGAAACTGTTAGGTCTGATGTCTTTACCCACTAAGGACAAATATGAAGAATTGAAAGAAAAGAGGAAACAGGAACAAGAGAAGAGACTCCAACAAGAAAGACTGGTGAGATTGTGTGCCTTTACTTCTGTTGATTATTTTTATTTATTTATTTTTTTCCCCCCCACTGGACAGACCAGTGGTTAAATGTGTTAACCTTCATATGGTTCCTGCTCAACAGGCAGCACAGGAGGCTCTGAAGAGGAGGCAAGAGAGACAGGAGAGAAACCGTCCACCTCTGAGTGCCAATGGAGAGCTGCCCCAGGCCCCCAGAGAGCCACGAATGACTAAAGCTGGTGGTTGGCTCCCCTCTGCAGACTCTGTTCACGCACGAGGCGAACTGGAAGACCCCCTCCTGCAGCAGATTGAGAACATCCAGTCATTCCTTCGTCAAGCTCGGGAGGCTCAGCGAACAGATGAGGTTGCCATGTTGGAGGAGAACTTGCGTCAGCTGCAGGATGAGTACGACCAACAGCAGACCAGTATTGCTCTCCTACTCTCACAAAAGCTGGCTCAAGAGGAGAGTTTGCAGCAGGGGGAGCTCCATCGCCTGGAGGCCTGGGAAAGGGAAGAGAGAGAGCAATGGAGCTCTGATGTAGGCTCCTCCCAGCCATCCTACAAATGGGAGCGGTCTCTAGATATCAGCCCAGCAGGAGGTCAAGACGGAGAGGAGGACACAGCGGCAGAGGAACTGACTCCTAAAGCAGAAAGGAGTCCTCCGTCTTTTAGAGCATTTCCCGCTCTCACAAGCCAGGAAGAATCTCCCCCAAGGTTGAGGAGCTTAGGAGGGCATGTAACACCTCCTGGTGGTGAAGGCCAGAACAACACCTCCCTTAACCCTTTTGAAGAGGATGACTCCACACCCACTGAAGATGATCCATCCAATCCATTCTTTGAGGACATCAAGCGGGAACACAAAGAGATAACCAATGGAAAGAAAGAATACAACCCCTTTGATGATGATGAAGATGCAGACAAGGGCAAGCCAACTGAGACTGTTTCTCACAATCCTTTTGAGGATGATGACACAGACGCAGGTAACCCGTTCCTGGAGGCCTCCGGGAATTCTCCAGAAGTCTCGACTAACCCCTTTGACGGGGATGACGATGAGGTCTTGCCTGATGTGGACATGATAGAGGAAGAATTGCTGCTACAGCAGATAGACAACATTAGGGCCTACATCTTTGATGCAAAGCTCAGCGGACGTCTCGATGAGGTGGACCTTCTGACACAAAACCTAAAAGAGTTACAGCAAACCCTCCAGGAGCAGAAGAAGCAGAAGCACTGATACATTTCCCTCAAAATCCCCCTGATCACCTGCTACTTACCAAGTCCTGCAAGGTTAGCTCACTTTACACGACTTATGAGCCCACAGAGTTTAATTTGGGTGAAGTCTGCTGCGCCACAGGTGAAATTCATCCCACAATAAAAATACATACAAGAGTTCAGTAATCTGGAGTAATGTCCTGAATTTTCAGATATCTTCCTAAGCTGTTTTGTTTGTATTGGGTGGCTGAAGGGTCAGGTCTGTTGCACATGTATAATTTTAGAGCACTGTGAGTAAAAATGAATTTGTATATTTCATTGATATGAATTTGCATGTCTGCAGCTATTAACCCAGCTGTAACAGTGCAAACATGAACAAATGAAGATAGAGCGATGTCACTTTTAATGAGTGTTAAATGAAACAGTCAGATGGTTCTTAGAGTAGTCTGGCTGTCATAAAAAAGCCTAAATGGTGCCATGGCTATGGATGAATGAAAGCACTCACCCCATTTAAGCACTGCACTCCTGGTGGACCTGTGATCAACATTTTTTTACCCCAAAGATCAAAACAAGATATTACAGAAACATGGATAGTGTTTCTTATTAAAACATGGCACCTACATGAAAAACAGTTCAACTTAAGATTTGAGTTTGTAGCTCCAAACTGACCCTGAATACATTCAGAAACCACTCAGCTCCTTCTGGAGCCAGGAATGGCTTTAAACATGGTAAAATTGTAGATTTTCATGTGTAAAATCTGTTTTATTGATATTTGAGGTATTGTGTTGGTGCTTCATTTTAATTGTGGTAATTGTACTTCCTGCTTTTCATTAGTAAAGAACTTAAACCATACAGTATCTTCTAACTTCACCACAAATAACTCGTGGTCCAAATGAGCTTCTCATTATTAAATGAGAACTGGAATTTAACATTTGCAACAAAATTTGGTAAGCTCAGTGTTTGAAGGAAAGAGATTATTTGATGAAGTTGTTAAATATTAACATTTGAATTATCATTTTAGTCACCATGCATGCACTGATTGTCATCTTATACAAATTCCTGAGAGATTTGTGAGAGAAGTTATAAGTGCATTACACAGAATTACACCATTTATGTTGCCTGTCACTAAAAAGATCTTCCAAGCTGTTTATTCCACCTGCTCAGTGTCATACAACAACAACAACCAAAAAAAAAGGGTTTCACATGCTGTTTTGTTACAGTGGTACTTTGGCTGCATGAGTCACGTATCTGTGTGTTGCTGAGCTGGTAGCCAGGCATGTCAGACACCACAGCTAAGATCTGTATGCTTGGCATGTAATCTGATCACTAGTTTCAGCTGTAAAGTTCATTTCAGAGTTCATCCAACCAGTTCACCCAGCGCTCCCCATGTGGGTACTAAACACTATTTGCCAAGGGACACTGTAGGAATATACAACTAAATAAACATCTAAAAATCACTGAAGTTCTATTGTGTAAGGAAGTCATTCTTATTTTTTAAGATTAAATACATTCTTAGGTTAACATTTTTTTTTTCTTCCATCAGACATTTACTAACACTACACAAATGCCAGCAAGTATTAATTGTGTGTTGCTCAGCCGGTCCTAATGTGATTTTTGTCTTTGTGCTTTCTGTCTCCTCGTAGGCAGTATTTTGTGTTTGTCTGATCTGTAACATCTGCAGAATATTTTAAGCAAAGCACGTGACTACCCGAAATGTTTTGACAGTGTGAATAACACAAGGAGATTCATTAATGTTATTTGCTGATCTCTGCATTTAAATGCCATGACATGATTTCTGAACATTAGGAAATTCCATCTCAGCACTAATAAACTTGTCTACAGTAAAATGTGGCTGCATTTGTTTTTCTTGTTTTCACAATTGTTGTGACCTCCTTTCTAATCCATTCTTGAATTCTATGAATATTGGTGATGTTGATGAAAAAAAAATAAGCTGGTTCCTAAAGCCACGTAAGCAAATATGGGTTTTATTTGAATGCTGACATCACAGTCAGCTGATATACATCAATGTGAAGTTTTCAACCAGGTCTCTGCGGTACAAAGACAGTTTGTGATATGACGGCCCAAAGTATTAAGAAGATGGTTGGTTCCTGCTGCTTTAAGATTGAGTGGCAGTCATTTCATATAGTTATATAAACTACAAATAAAACATAATCCTGTAATATTGTTGTGTAAATCTACAAAAGTCCGCTGTCCTCCTCAGACTCTACTCCTGCGACGCTGCCATCTGGGCCTTGTATTTGCCCGTCATCTCTTTAGGCAGCGGCGTGGTGCCAGGACATGGCACCTGGCCCTCCACTTCACAGATGCACTCCCTCAGACAATACTTCTTTGGTCCAAAGTTGGCGGGGTTGGAGGCGTGCATCTTGGCCAGATCCTCAGCTTGCAGCACCTCTCTGTGGAGAGAGTTGAGTAAAATAAATATACGAACAGATAGCCTGGTCTTAGCAGGAGACGAGCTTTTCACAGAGGACATTTTGACATTGCACAGTAGTAAATGGTTAAAAACAGTTTGATGGCTCAATTTATTTAACTTTACTTTTTAGAAGCTCCTTTGGCAGCAGTGACAGCTTTGGGGTTTCTTGTGCACACCTGGATTTGGACAGTTTACTTGATTTTTCCTGTCAAATCCTTTCAAGCTTTGTCGGATTAGATGGGAAGCATCTGAACTGCCACCATCAGGTCTCTCCACAGATGGTCTGTGGGCTTGTGCCCAAACAAGCCTTGCACTGATCTTTGCCTCACCACAATTTTAGCACAGATCTCTACAGCTAGTTCAGACCTCATCTTCATTTTTTGGGACTGTGGGACCCTGCATATGCAGATGTGTGCCTTCCTGAACAATGTCCATTCCATTCAACAAGTACTTGACACACCAAGGATAATTATAGCTCTCGGGATGCATCTGATCTAATTTTGGAGGCGCAACTGTAGACTGTATATAAATGATGGATGCAGTCACCGTGACATCACTCATTGGTTAGTGAAGTCCCCCTTAGAAGCCTCAACGTGTGCATTTTGACTAAAGGAAACTGTCATTCAGAGTATAGATTTGCCCTGAGGCATATGCTATTTTACTCACTAACAACACAAAGTCAACTCATGAGGGAAGCATTCACTGAGGTCATTCATTAATAATAAAGCGAGTAGACGATTCTTACCGACTTCTTTTGGCATCAGAGGAGTTGCCCTCTTCTGGCCATTAGAAAAAAATGGTTGATGTTTGGGCACAGCAAAGAAACAGATGTTTCTAATTTAAACCAATTCGCAATTAAAAAAAAATTTTAAAAAAGACTTTGCTTTATGGAGTATTGATTAGTCATAGCTTGGAGAAAAAATATAAATTATATCTAGTTAAAATTTATTCTGCAACACTAAAATAGGTCAAACATAAGAGGATCTGAATATGTTCTGCAGTAAGTGTATACACACATCCAGTGGTGTGTTTGAAGAGTCATTTTTTCTTAAAAAGGCAAGTGACCTGGAAGTATCTGCATGGCAGTCATAATAAAATCTGGTTGGCGTCTCTAAATACTAAGTTAAAGTGCTTCAGCACTTCCTTTATTACCTCCTTTAGCAGAGGATACACCGGATCATCCTTAATAAAAGGAAGTGGCAGGTCATCGTAAAATTTTAATGAACAGTGTTTCTATTTCCTGCTGATGTGTTTTGAACCTTTAATAAAAGGCAATGTTAAACCAGCAGGTGAATTGTGAATATTACACTAATGTAATAAAATCTGCTTCTGATCAAGGTGTTGCCTTGTGCGGAAAGTTACATATCAAAAAGCTGGAATGATCAAAGTGAATTTAAGGTTTACCACAGTTCGGCTTGCATTACGTCCGTCACTTATCATTAATTCATTTATACATCCAGCTATATGTTGCTTTTTCTTTAAAATTCCAACTTTTGTAATGAAGTTCCTGGTTCGTTATAAATTATCCTTCATAGCTTTTCTTAATCTCATGAGGTTTTTTTACTGAGTTAAAAAAAAAAAGTGATTAGGAAAAGTTATAGGCAGTAATTTTTTTGGACTTTTTGACCATACTGCCTGTTTCACATTTCACAGAAACTCTGTATATCTTACTCTGATTTTCCTAAAATCTTCTTAACGTGTTGAGCGATATGTTTGTGGCCCTTCCCCTCCACATCCACCGTTACTTGTTCCCCGTCATCTGTTCAAAAAGACAAAAGAAGATCAGTGCAAGCCCAATTTCATTTTAATATTTAGTGACCATTCTATACGACAAACAACACATGAGGCTACACACCCAGGTAGAACTTCAGGAATGGTGACGGCGTCATGTTTTTGAACATCATAATTTGGACCCACGGGTTTTTGTACTGAATTTGGGGAATATTGAAGAACACAAACTTTCTGCAAAACACAGAGCAGATGATTCAGCATAATTTAGATCATTCCAATTATTAAAGCAGGCATGCACAATTAAAAAAAAAAAAACAAAAAAACTGTGACATGAGCGCTCACTCCTTAGTAGCAGAAAGAAACTGGCATGTTTCAGCTGTGCATGGAAAATTTTCTATTGTAACAACCAATGTTATTTGATTTTGCTGAGGAAAATATAAAGTCCACATTAGTCATATCATGAAATAATGTCTCAAATAACCATGCTATTTAAGTTAGGTGCAGTTAGAGCCATAACTTTTGTAGTTTTGCCTCTGTGCACCACTACTGTGGATTTGAAAGTGCAGATTTTCAGTGTGATTTCAAAGGGTTTTTAAAAAAACGCATGAATTAGAGCTATTTTTATACACAGTGCCCTGTTTTCAGAGGCTACAAGTAACTGAACAAAATTGAACATAATTTTTAATATAAGGCTGAAAATCCTTTTCAATCAGCGACTGCCTGAAGTGTAGAACACATGAACGTCACCAAACGCTGCATTTCCTCCCTCGAGATGCACTGCCAGGCCTTTACTGCAGCCACCTTCAGTTGTGAAAAGTTTTTTTTTTAATTAACAACGGAAATAATTCTGTCCTCACGCACTTTAATTGTCTTCTGTGGTCTTTCAAGCCTTTTGGTGTTGCTGAACTGCTCAGTGCATTCCTTTTTGTAAAAAATTGTTAACCTTGCATTAGGTGGTTATACACCTGAACTCTCAATCTGAGGTTCACAGAGATGTTGATGATGTAAGTGAAGAGGGGCAGCTTTAGGCTGAAAAACCAAAACAAACCTATCAGAGAGATGAATGATTTTTCATGCATGACTCTGATAAGGGACATGCTTGTAATATTTTGGTTTTAATTGTGCACATTGTGGATTGAATTTATTGTGGTAACTGGTTAGAAAGAAGGTAAAAGATCAGCAAAATCAGAGACTAAAGGTTTAATCAATTGAAAATCAAACTGTTTTGATAAAAGGTTTAAGTAAAATTACCCAAAAACTTTTTTCTTTTAGAACAGTAAACTAAGCACGTCTGGAATAATCAATCTGATGATTAAGAAAAAAAAGGTTATGTACATCTTCACTGTTTTCTAGTAGTTGCAACATTTCAATGTGATAAACAAGACTAACAATATCATCCCTTTCATTAGAAAAAATTTTAATTGCACCTTAATCGTGCCAATTGACATTACTGACCCCAGTGCTTTTCACAGGGATGGACATGAACCTACTGCCAGAGTTAACCAGGTGAGCCACACTGAGTGGGACAGCACGGCATTTTTATTCCGTCTCCTTGTTCCACATGCTTATTAGCTCAAGTTTATAAAAGTCAACACGTGAGACGCACGTGAACAGTGTGGCTCAGAAAGAGTTGCTTTGATCTATCGATGCATTCCTGCTGAAGACGATTAACAGTCAGATCAGTGTGTAAAGCAGTGTGTAAAAGCAGCCAGAATATCTGCTCGTGTGTTTTGGATGCTCTGACCTTGCTCCGTCGCTGAGCTCTCCGTGTGTGTTATAATTCACTGTCATGATCTTCACTCTGTTTTTGAAGATGATGTCGCCCTTCTGGAGATATTCCAGGGTCCTCCTGATCGGAAACCTTCCTTTCATAGGCATCTTAACCCTTTTTTATGTTTACAAGATACCATTTAATGGCACTGTGTGCTCGTAGTCACAGAAGCGCACTGAGACGCGTGATGATGACGTTACAGTCGTTGTCAACCGAGCGTCCAAAGAATGACGGTAATTGTAGTTTTTCGTGTATTGAGTTTAGCGATAATCATGGAAAGTTTGAAAGCGGTGTCTTTGTGCACTTGTTAAAAACTAAAAGAATAGAGACACTTGGGAGGAAGATATACAATTTAAAAGATAATCCTAAAATCGATGTTAAAATCCTACATTCAGATCAATATTTTATAGCTTCTTTGGTTTTTGGAAACAATTTTTGTGTTTTGTATTTTTTTACGTGTCTTTTTGGAGTTCAGTTTGGTGATGTTCAGTAAACTGTAGAATAAAATATTAACACAGACCCATAAAGCCAGTTTCTACATCATATTAATGCTTCTTTCTTCACTCATTATTGAAAGATAACTTTATTTACTGAGGCAGAATCGTTTTTTAACAGTCAGGTAGGTAATGAGAAAAAAAATGCTGTAATTATTGCTAATAGCTGTGGTTATATTGTTATAAAGCTAGAGGGAAAAAAATGAATCTCAGTGTTCATAGAGTTCTACTTTTCCAGAGAGAGAATACATTCTAACATCCATTTCATCATAAATAACTTCAGTCATGTCTTATTTCATGAATAACTGTTTATTTTGTTTCAACTGTGTAGGTTCAGAGAAGCCGGCCTCAGAAACTGGAATGCTGATGCAGGAGCTCAGTCATTAACACATCTGTTTTATATCTTTATCAGTGTGAGGTAGAAATGTAGGGTTGAGTCCAACTATAGCAAAACATGAATGTTTTTCTGAATGTTTCTCAATCTTAATGTTTGAACACAGACATTTAACATAAGAAAAAAAAACAAAAAAACAAACAATACATTTACACAGTATAAAATTTTAACCATAGGATACTCTGAAAAAACTCCTCTAATATCCTGTAATGTGGGAGCTGCTCAAGGTAAATATTTTAAAGCCACAACATTTAAATCGACATTTTCCATACAGCATTTAATAAAATGCGCTTAAGCAACTTCTGCATGCATTGCAATGCCCTATAAAAATTATAACAATGCTCCTTTTTAGGGCAGACAGCGACAAGATTATAAAACCCTGCTTCAAAACAACATGCACTCATTTTAATGAAATTACATGTACAAAGGTCTTTTCACACCAGTGCCTTTACAAACAGTCTGCATGGGTTTTAAACCCAAATATTACATCTGACATTTACTTCACAAGACATGATCATTGCTGACTTATTTACATCCACATTATCATTCATGTTGCTCTGGTTGCCTATTCAGAACCATAATACAAGAAGGTAACTAAATGCATATCTCCAACATTGTCTTCAAGACATCAATGCACTCTAGATCGCGTCTCTTTTTTTTTTTTTAAATCAGGAAAAACCTGCCCAAAAGTACTTTAAGTACACTTAGTATGCAACAAGCAAATTTGTTTACAACAAGTTAAAGTTTTTAGAAAACATACAAAACACAAAGTTTTAGTCAGCATGAGTGCAGTGGAACACCACAAAAGCTGACTGATGTGCACCAGAATACAAACGCAAACATAAAAACAGTAGCATAGCTACACTTAAATTGGATTTTTGAACCCAAACATTTAAAAGAAATATTTAGCCACTGATAAATACCTGTATAAAATTGCAGATTGAGAAGAAAAAGAAGGTTATGACAATGATGGGACAGAAGGAAATAACATGTAGTTGATTGTCATAAAGGGAAAAATTGACGAGGTGATTGCACAGATTATATGAGGAACATACTCATAATAACCTAGAAATAACTGTACCACATAGAAACACATGCACATAAAAAACCTCTGAGATGTTGCTCAGTATAACAAACAACATATGCTCAATTTAAATGGTTAACTTGACTTATGAAATTTTTGTTACAGTAAGAGTAAAACTGAAAAACAGCATGGGGTACAATGAGCTGAATATGCACTATGTGCTCATTCAATACTGTGACACTAATGGAGGAAATAACTGAGGATTTGTACCTATATATACCTGACTGAGGTTGTTTTTCTAACCATTATTCAAACTAATTAAACTACTGCTTTTTAATGTCAATTGTGTCAAAATTGACAACAAAAAAAAAAAAAAAGAGAGAAAACATAGACACTGTTTCAGTAAATTTCTGAACAGTTCTTTTTCATAGCCTGAATTAGAAACATGCCAGTTTTTACTGTGCTAATATTAACAAACACTTTCCAGCTTTAAAGTAATTGGATATACTCTAGCCCAGGGATCCTCAAATCCAGGCCTCGAGGTCCGTGTCCTGCAGGTTTTAGACGTGTCCTTGATCCAACACACCTGAATCAAATTGAGACAGTGGTCTCTTACAAGTACCTGGGTGTTCATCTCAATAACAAGTTGGACTGGACTACAAACACAGACGTCCTGTATAAGAAGGGCCAGAGTCGACTCCACCTGCTGAGGAGACTGAGGTCCTTTGGTGTCTGCAGGACTCTGTTAAAGACCTTTTATGACACAGTGGTAGCATCTGCCCTTTTCTATGCAGTGGCCTGCTGGGGGGGTGGATGCACCGAAAGGGACAGGAGCAGGATCGACAAACTGGTGCAGAGGTCTAGCTCTGTGTTGGGATGTCCTCTGGAGTCTGTGATGGTGGTGGGTGAGAGGAGGATGTTAGCAAAGCTGACATCCATCATGAACAACCCCCATCACCCTCTGCATGAGACCGTGGGTGAGCTGAGCAGCTCCTTCAGTCAAGAGACTGAAACATCCTCGCTGCAGGAAGGAGCGCTTTCGCAGGTCATTCATCCCAACAGTAGTTAGACTGTATAACACATCATAATGTCTTGAGTCACTTGGACACTTTACCTCCTCTGCCATCACTTTATCCTTACAGTCCAGATACATTTTATCTATTACACTCACCCATATAATGCATATCGTGTATGCTGTGTACCTTAGCGGCTACAAATGTATATAATATTTTGATATCTGTATATAGTGTTTTGATGTGTGTGTGTATGTGTGTATATGTACATGTGTGTATTGACTATATATTTTCTGTATATAGTGCTTATGTATATGTGTATAGTGTTTTTCTATTTTATTTTATTTTATTCTATTCTATTTTTAGTTTTCTGTACTGAGCTGCTGTAATGCGCAAATTTCCCCGTCGTGGGATCATTAAAGTTTTATCTTATCTTATCTTAAATGGCTGAATTACCTCCTCAGTATGCAGTCAAGTTCTCCAGAGTCCTGCTAATGACTTCTATATTTGACTCAGGTGTGTTGGATCAGGGACACGTCTAAAACCTGCAGGACACCGGACCTCGAGGCCTGGATTTGAGGATCCCTGCTCTAGCCTAAAGATCTTTTTAAGATCTTTTCCATATGCAAGATTTCTGTTTATGTAACCTTTAGATTCTGGAGTTTGTGACGCTCATCGGATATTATTTGCTAATGTTAAATTATGCAAACTTAGACAACTCTAAAGCAATCTGAAAGGGTTAGGTCAAACTGCAATGTAAGTTGGCTATAAGTGCTATGACAACATTAAAAGGAGATGAGCATAGCTGTGGCTGTGCAGAAGATTGTATTTTATTTTTTATTTAGTTCAAAAGGGCTAACTGCATCTGCTTCAGGAAACATCTCCAGTCATCCAGGCTTTTTGATGCCATGTCATCTTAATCTACCTGAATGAGTTTGCACCATGCATCACTGAAAACAAGGGGCAGCTGCAGGATTTTGTACTGCAGTTCAAACATACAATCCTTAAAAGAGAAAGTGTACCTGAAAAGGAGACTCGCTAATCCTTTACACTGAGAGTTGTGGGTGCCTGGAGTGATGGCGTGTCATTCTGTAGCGTCAGAGTCCTGGCTGTTATATTCAGCCGTCTCCATCTTGAGGATGTAAGGAATGATGCTGTCAATAGAAACATTTCCTATTAAGCCAGTGAAGAAGAGCTCCTCTGTGATGCTTGAGTTCATGAGGCGCAGCGCGGGCAGACGAGTCAGGATACGTGTCAGCCTGAGGAATGGAATAAAAATGTAACACATGGTGTGATTTACTTGAAAAGGAATAAAGGCATCCAGACACACATCCACTGAAAAGAAAAACACAGCAGTTTAGGGTTGTGCCACTGGAAGATGATGTCAGGGATCGACAATGGTCACAGTGAGTGGTGATACCTAGCCAATCAAGGCCATTTTTAGATCAAGTCCCATTGCACCCATTATGTGTAGTGGGTACACTGATCCATCATCATCATGCACAGACAAACTCTTTTTAATTAGAGCCTAATGTGATGGCGCACTTGGTGCACTTGTCTTCTTTGTTTTCCAACCTTTTTTTAAAATATTTTTTTTTAGCTTTTTAGCCTTTGTAACTGTTGACAAAATGATACTGTTTACATAATTTAGATAATTTTTCTTTTGTTTATCTATGTCATAACTGTGAGATTATTTTAGTGACATCTATTGTTTATGTTATTTTATTTAGTTCAAGTTATGATGCTTTTATTTTGAAGGTCAAGCTTGCTTAAACTCATTTAAGCACTGCTCGCTTGTGTGGAAATAGGCCGCACCAACAAGCAAGAAGTGAGCATGAGCTTGCAATGTGCCCCGTAGACACTTATAAGGAAAACTTGGAAGAATGGCAACTAATTCAGTTTTTGCAGCATGGAGCCAATGAGTATTCATTCATTCATGGTACAACACTGTCTAAAGGCACGTCACTTCACATTTTTTAAGCTCTTTAATGTAATAATAAATAGTAAGAATCATGACAAGCCAAAAGAGAGGAGCCTGACAGTCGAACAGCAGTCACACATCAGTCACAAGCTTGTCTCAGACATGCACTGCAGTCCTGCACTTTTCTAGGCATTACCTGTTTTGCCGCTACAGAAACAAGAACGAAAATGACTTATGTAGTAAGATTGGACATTTGACGGTCTTAATACAGCTCTCTTGCACAAATTCTGAGATGTCCTACTGTGCTTATTCGAGAATGGTGCAAATAACAGGCTGGTGAATTCACAGCCTCAAAAAAAAACAGTGAAAATAAAAGCTTTGAAGCTGGCAGACAGTGATGTGTCCCGCTGAATGAAACGGGTATATGCTGGTGAGAAATTGTACAACACCCATTACAGGGGATATCCTCCAGCAGTGAATGAAAAATATAAAATAAATTTAGGAGTCTGGATAACATTACAGCCCCATTTCATAACAGAAAACCCTTCAGCAGACATCTTATTAACTTCTGCAAACCTATTTTGCCCTAATTTAGAGGCCTCAAATCCACCATGTTGTTTACTCTCCATTTCAGATAAACACAGTCAAAGTGCACACAGGGTACCAAACATCCAGGAGTATGAATATCACATTGCACATCTTTGGCTCAACTCCTTGTGGTTTTGGAGTCTATAGACCCTAAAGGTAAGACAGACGTATGATGACAATATCCCCCTGCAGGAGGATTAAAAAAAATCACGAAGGACCCAACCAAACTCAGAATAAACTTACACAACTAAAATAAGACTGGCATACCAGTTACTTTTCCATCTTAGTGCTGGGTATTAATTCATGAAGTTAGAGTATTACCATGAATATGAAACTACTTGGAAATAGAAATAACTTTCTTTATCTTTGTGTTCCCCACTTTGCTTTGAACAGGGGTGAGAGCAGGATAGGAGGTATGAATGTACCTGTAGGTGTCCTCTGGATAGGTTTTCTGCACATAGTCCTGTAGTTCCATCAGAGCTTTCTCCTGTAACTTCTCAATCTGTCCACTACTGTCCACACCTGGGTGATCTAATGAGTCAAACACACAACAGTTGGACTCCAAAAATAAAACTTAAGTTTCATTCCTTTCATTTGACTGATAACACCTAGACTGTCCATTATTATTTTTGTCAAAGAATATCAGACTCACCTGGGCTGAACAACACTATAGCCTTCAGGTAGGCGTATTCATAGCTGTCTGTCTCTAGCCTTGTCATGCTGTTACAGAACTCCTGAAATTTCCAGATATGCTCCATCACCTGCTTCACCCTTTCCCCTGACAGCTTGTCTGAGACAGAAGAAAGTTTACATTTTGATGTATAAAAATTCATCATTTAAGTCTTTTCTTCTTCTTTAATCTTTTCTTTCTTAATGGTTCAAGGAAAGTTACTTAGGGAAACAACAAAAAGCATGTGATCACCGTGAGAAGTTACAATTAGTGGCAAGTTTTGTCACTTGTTTGGAATGTAGTTAGCTTTATTGAGCCACAATGGTCTTAGCAGGGGGATTTTTATTTTACATCCAAGTACAATTACATTTCAGAGCTTCATTACAATATAAATAAACACAGCAACAGTCTGTTCTTATTTCATCACATGTAAGTAATAAAGTTGTGTTCTATACTTAAGGCCTACATTTGTTAATTAAAAAAAAAAAAAAAAATCACATTTCTTTACTCCTGTTTATATGTGTGTGTGTCCTACTGTGAAAGATGACGAGGTCTGTGGTCCATACCATCCTGGATGCTGCTTTGAAGGTGGTTGATGATGGCTGCAAGGATGGTCGACAGGTTCATCACATGAGCGCACTGAGCAAGACCCAGAGTGAACAACTCGTTCCAGCAGGCTCGCACCAAACTGGTGTTTGCCTCCTGACTGAGAATAGAGAGAAAATATTTTGTTGATTAACAATCATTCAGTAGGATTCGCAAAGCTACAAACTGTAGAAGACAGAAGCTTGCAGTATTAATGGTTTAATTCAAGCGTCAAATGCTTTCTCACCCAAGAGCTGAGAAGGCTGGGATTGAGCGTGCCCAGTGCATGGAGAGGAAGAGAAGTCTGGATGCTGATTCACAGATATAGTGTACATTCAGATACTCAGGCATGGGGCTGGGCATGGTCAGCTAGAGGAAAGACACATACACAACATAACACAACTGCAAACAATATTGAGTGTAAAAATCTTAATGCAAACAGGTGAATGGAAACACAAAAAAAGCACAAAACATAGGTTAACTTAGGTGCTCCAGTTAATGCACATTCCACAAAATGTCCAGCAGCAGAGCTGCTTGTTACATGTCATATCTCTCTCTGTACATTTCCCGTCTCTATCTCTACGATGAAAATAAACAAACCGCTCCTAAAAACAAGTGCTCACATGCATACCTACTGGTCTGCTCTAAAACAGAACAGACAGCTGAATAATGTCTTGTACCTCTAATAAAATGCTTCTGAATACCAACCATCCTTTTCTGTATCCTTCAACTGTCAGTCATGTCAGAATGGTGTGGATATTATTCTTCTCATTACACGTGGGCTTTACCCACCTTAAAGCTGACATGGCTGTCTGTGAGGAGTGGTCCTTCCACCTCTATGATGGGGGTCTCCTGGTCTCGACCAATCAGCTGGATCGTTGTTCCACTGACACACTGTGACTTATCAGCCAGATTCTCTTCGACTCCAACTTCAGGTGGGTTGAAGACTTTGGCAAGAGTGTCAAAGGCACTGTGTGCAATGCATACAAAACGACCTTTCATTAACTTTATTGATGGGAAACTCTTGAAATTCACAAAGGTATAAATGTGTCCTTATTACAGACATAGATACTTTAACTCATTAACACCACTCTTATTCTCTAAATGCTGTTTGTAAAACAGCATTTTTATATATATATATATATATATATATATATATATATATATATATATATATATATATATATATATATATATATACATGATTATCCATGAAAAATAATTATAACAACAAACTCGTATTAGGTTAATTCAAATAAAAACAGTGCAAACCCAACAACAAGACCCTATCTACTTTGTCTGCACCAGGGTGGTGTTAGTGATAAAAAAATAAAAATAAAAAAGAAACATTGCAGATACTACAACCCACAAGATATAACTGTGGCTTTCTGGT
Organism: Archocentrus centrarchus; assembly: GCF_007364275.1. Lineage (NCBI taxonomy): Eukaryota > Metazoa > Chordata > Actinopteri > Cichliformes > Cichlidae > Archocentrus > Archocentrus centrarchus. Next base: position 14,532,825 of record NC_044352.1, read on the forward strand.
TTAAATATGTAAAATAATAAAGGTGATAAAGAGGAACTTCTAAAATTACTGCAAAGGTAACAAGAGAACAAAATCTGACCAAGCCGAGGCAAGAGTCCTCTGTAAGTGCTGACTGACAGACCGTGTTATCTCGCTGGCGGACTGCTCTTCATGTTGGCCGTCTGAGGTATCACCATTGTTTAGGTTTTCTTTTAGCGAGTCACTCAGGCTGGCCAGTGATGTCACAACGTTGGCTAGCGTCCCCAAGTCTCCCTGCCCACAATCCATCTGAAGACAAATGAGATAATGCAAATTATATCCCATCATTCAGGTCATCTAACCAGCATCTACTTAGCATATAATAGAACCTAGGACAGATTTCCTCCTCAAACCTATTTAAACTACTCAAAACAGACATATGTTGCATTTACTGGTACATGGTCTCTTGAATGATCAGATGTACCTTTGAATCAGCTGCCAGCACTAAAGTTCCATCACTCTGGATCAATGGCTGTTGGATGTTAACCAGCATCCCCTGATCCAGCAAGCTGGATCTACATGTGACACAAAGCATCATCAAAACAAGATCACATAACAAATCACTGGAAGCTTAAAGACGGTGCAAATTAAAGACCTCAGGCCCGATGTTTGTCTATAGGTCTGATTTCCACTGACCTGGAGCCATCTGCCTCTGTATCGGAGATAAAAGTTGGTGTGGCAATGAGCGGACTGTTTAGGTCCTTACGAATATAGATCTTTTGGGTGGAGGCAGCACAGTTGGCGTGCCTCTCTCTGGGAACTATGTCGATGGGTTTTCTCTCACTCTGGACAGCTGAAGATTAACAGGAACCAGAATGTGTTAACATTTTCTGATGCTGACAAGTAAATGCTAAGAAAATTGTGCTACTCCTTGAATTTCTACCATCATGCACTGAGGGCCATGCTAGTGAAATCTAGTGTCTTGAAGAATACTTTGGCATGGCTGCAGGTATGAGGTCATTTTGGTTTAAATAATTAGAATAGTTCTCAGTTGGATTTCCTGGCAAAATAGCAATAAAAAAAGGACTGAACCCATAATTTTTACTGAACATGTCCAGTTGCTGTAGGGACAGTGTTTGTTAAACAACCTCCTGCAGCACAATCCAGTATCACACCTGTCTGAACTTTATACATGACAGGTCAGAAAAAAAAATAAGACTTTTGCTGACCATATCTCACTTATTTCTCCAGGGAACTGAATCTATTTTTCAGTGACAATACTTGACTTGTTATTGGGTGTATTTTTGTACTGTGTTCTGGACTTGGATGCAAACTCACATTCAGTCTTCATCCCCATCTTAAGGCATTTTCTCAACCGACAGAATTGGCAGCGATTGCGGTGGTGTTTGTTGATGACGCAGTCCTGCTTGCTGCGGCAGCTGTAGGTCAGATTCTTCCTCACACTCCGCTTAAAGAAACCCTTACATCCCTCACAACTGACGGCTCCATAGTGACGTCCTGAACACAGACAAAAAAAGGTTTGATTCTGACTCACTGTGTGCCTGTGGTTGAGACTGTTGACACAGTGAAGCTGAACATACTGCTGGACTTCGTCAAATTATCTGCAAAGCATCACAACTCTACTAAATAAAGTACCTGAAGCCTTGTCCCCGCACACCACACAGTACTCCACCGGCTGTGGTCGGCTCAAATCTCCTGACTGTCCTAACAACCGTTCCATTGACACTGGATCTGTAACAATCTAAAAAAATGGATTAAAACAAGACCAAGTTATTACCAGTAGTGTTGTCACATATGTCACATATGGGATGATATTAAAAGGGAAAGGTACCTGTATTCTTCCTGGCATCAGGCTGTCTGCAGCAGTGAAGATGAGCTGTTTGGCATTGTGACTGTCTGGTGAGGCCAGAATGACCTTTCCTGCCCCTGAGCTGTCAGCTGTAGTCAGAATGAACTGCTGCTTAGGGGCACTGGACGGGTTCATCGCTGTCACTATCTGGATCTTCTGACCCGTCTGCTGGTCGGTTACAATCTGGGAGGATTAGAGATGAAAGTGGAAGACAGAACAAGAGGGAGATGTAAAGAGTGGAAGACCCCACTCAAAAATTGTAACATCAACTTTTTCAGTGCTCCTGCTAAAAGGGGACAATGTCAACAGGTTGAAGCATGTTCTCTTAAGTTTGAGAGTACAGTTGTTACCTGAATTCGCTGTGGTGTTGTAGTGGGCTCAGTCGAGATGACCTGAAAGCGCTGTGGTGACTCACTCATCACTGAGTCTGACGGAGAGGACGACACCTAATTGGTTAAATTGTTTAAAAATAATCTTAATCAATAGGTCTGCAACAAAAATAAATATAATCTGAATATGCATAAAGATCTAAAATGTTTTTCTACAAAATTTTATACACTTTTAATGTAAGTGGAAGAAGTCAGCAGAAGGTGCAATATATCTCAAGGGTAACCAGACAACCAAATATAGTATCAACCATCAACAACAAAAAAAACCAAAAACTTTCATATTGGTTAGATGAAGCAACTATTTCAGCACCCTCACCTCTGCTTCGTGCTCAGAGTCCACTTTCTGCTGGGAAAGCAGATTCAGGTTGGTCGTCATGATGATGTAAAGTCATTAGTGAGATCTGTTTGGAAGCATGTCAAAGACAATAATCAACCAAAAAGATGCCAACTGTCCCAGAAGAGCAGGCTGACACTGCAACATTTAAAAATAAATTACTCATAATGCATGACATTGGATAATTTTGTATGCTATTACTTGGCTGCTGAAGCACACCAATTTCTTGCTGATGCATTCTTATAAATGTAAGAGCAGTTTTGAGAAGAAGGCGACATAAACACTAAACTCTAATTCCACTTGGAAAATACCAAATCAGTGTTGCAAACAGCAATGCCTTTGCAACCCAATCCTTACAATCACTAAAAAATTAAACAAAAGACAGAAAAATTAAGCTTCTTTCTCCACATATATGTTCACAAATGCAATTATTGAACAATCTTGAACTAAAAGTTAAATTGACAAAAATATTTTCTGTCTTACTATCTTGTCAGCTATATAGTAAGCTATAGATTGCTGTACCATCACACATCTATTGTAACATTCTTCTTTTTCAGGCAACTTGAGCAAAACATTTCACATAACAAATCCATCTTTGGCATAACAGCTGTGATGTTACCAGGAATCACAGGCCAAAGCTCGTGCCCAGCGTAATCAAGACATGAGACCTGAGGACCTGCCGATAACCCTTGATTGCTCTATTTTCAGAAATAACTTCACATTGTGCAATAAAATAGTGTAAAGACAACTTGGCGTGACTTCACACTGACTTTAGAGCCATACTTTTTGTACTTCTGTATATTCCCACACAGAGAGTGAGCCACTACAACAGCAAGATTTCTCTTCATTTGGTAATAGAGATGGCATGTTTTTACTACAGAAGAAAACACAACTTGCTAACAATATTATATAAAATGCAAAATAAAATGAAAGGGCTATTAGTTAAATTCAACTTTATAAAATGTGCTCTTTTGAAAAATAAAATTACACTCAAAGTGAAGTAAAATTAATAGCCTCTATAACCACCACTGCATTGGTGATAGATATTAAAGATACTATTATACTTTATTATGTTTACCAGCTATATTGCTGCACCTAAATTGGTTAAATTTAGCAAATTCTTCCCTGCATTTTGAGTGGCATCAATAACATTGTCAGACCAATTATACTTGTTTCGGAGCACTGTGCCTTATCACTGAAACATTAAAAACCTTTTTAAGAAACCAATACCACAGCAACACAGAGGTGTATCAGTCTTCTATATGGGCAAATATTAAAATGCTGCCAAGACTTAAAAAAACAAACAAAAAAAAAACAGGTAAATATGAAGTTGCTGAGATTGTTTGAAGAAAACTCTGAAATCTACTTTTTATGTTTTTCAAAGCACATTTTTTATTTCAGTGTAATCCGATAGTATGTATAAAAAATGTCAAACAAGCTGCATGAAAAAAATCAAGAAATTAGAATGATTTTAAAGCTGTGATCACTGACTCACAGCATCTTTAGTCTTGCACATCTGGGGAAGTGTGTGTTACAAAATCTAAATCAACACCCTACTCGTTTAATTCTTATTAATTTACTTGCACTTGAAAGATTTCAGGTCGTCTCTGTTTATTTGTTGTTGTTTAAGAATATAAGCTGACAGCCACTGGAGGAAAAAAAATGATTTATGTGCCTGCAGTACCCCTACAGGTTCCATAGGAGTATGTAGCTTCACACTGGTTACTGATTGGTCTAACAGTAGGTCCATCATTACCTCTTTCTTTAAACGTATCACAACACAGAACAAAATGGAGAATCTGGCAATCAGCCAGTAACACTGGAGATGAATCCTCATGATAAATATGTTCGAGCAATTTTGTTTTCAGACACCAAACAGATGAATGTTGAAATTCTAGTGGTAAATATAAAAAGGCAGCTGTGATGAATAAAAGATATGATCGCAGCAGTTTCAATCCACTCCCGTACTCGGGATGGCAAAGGTAAAAGGGTCGAGTTCATCTGCAGTAGCTACAGCCTTGCAGCGTTAGCCCCTTCAGCTAGCTCACTGCAAATAAACGCAACTGGAGCTGCAGTGAGAGCCGACTGCAGCTGCGTCTCCTACTCTGGCTGTCATCTTAGCACGCAGGGATTAGTTCAAGTCGACAGCGGTGTCACCGTATTTATCAATTAATCTATCTGTCAGCAAAGCACATCAGCCTAGGCGGACTGCCACTGATGTTTCACGGTCCGTGCCTGGACTCCGAGCTGCCGGAGACGGCCAGGAAGGGAGCTCCGCATCGGCTAGCTAACAAGCTAGCCGGGAGATTAGCTGCGCTCTTTTATGTTCCTGTATCTCACAGAGCTTTCTGCTGTTTTCAGTCCAGGACTCAGACTTACCTCCGGGAACTGGCGGTCACAGATTTAGGGCGCTCTGCTATTTTATAAAATATTTGTTTTGGTTTTCTTCTGTTAAAGGTCATAGTTCGTGACCCCGCTCCGCCAGCGAGTTGATGATGGTTGAGTTTTTTTTCCCCCTCCTTCCTCTCGCTCGCGTCCCCGCGCGACTCCAACACCCCCCCCCCCCCCCCCCCCCCCCTACCCTCGGCGCGAGCCAGACAGGACTGACGTCATTATGTCTGACTGTCTGGCACTTTGTTGTTAAGTTACGTTTAATCAAATTTACATAGTAAAACAAAACGTGTAATAACAGATGAATTTAAACAGGATAGAGACACTGTTTTTCCACCAGTGTCTTTCTCCTCTTCTGTCTTCCCGTAAAGCACTCGAAAAACCGCATAATATACATAAATGATTATACATGATTAGAAATACTATGAATATTACAAATATTAAAGAAATAAAATGTCCACTTTCCTCTTTTTTTTTTTTGTTTGTTCATCCACTTAATGCTGCATAAATGAACTACTGTTGTGTCTACACAAAACAGGAAACTTAGCAAAGAAACAATTTTAAATTGTATCTCTAGGCACTTTGTTATTAGCACCCTGTTGCCAAGACACATAATGTTTTCAATTATTTATTTTTTTTAGTTGAAGCTATAACAAAAGAGTTTGACAGGCATAAAATTGTTTTTTTGCACCAACAAGGCAATTCCTGCAAAGCCTCATCAGAAATGGCCTCTATGGAAGGGTGGCTGTCAAGAAGCCATTCAGGAAGGGAAATGAGGAGAAAAGACTGAGGCTTGTGCCAAATTACAAAAGAACTGGACTGATCATTGACAACAGGTCTTTTGTAGTGATGATTAAAAATTTTAAATTTTGGGTTCAAATTGTCACCAATGTGTACAGACTTCAGAAGAGAGGTACAACAGTGAGTGTCTACTGCCATCTGTGAAACACACGGGAGACTCTGTCATGGTTTTTGGCTGCATTTCAGCCTGTAGTGTTGGGGGACTTGTCAAAACTGATGGAATTATGAATGGAGAAAGGTACTGACAGAGTTTGATCCACCATGCAGTACCATGTGTAAAGCATCTGATTTGCAGTGGTTTCAGTTTTCAGCATGTCTTTGATCCCAAACACACTGCTAATGCAGTAAAATTATACCTGGATTGAAAAACACACAATGGAACACTATCAGTTATGGATTGGCCTCCTCGGAGCCCCAGACCCCAACATTATTGAAGCAGTGTGGGATCATGTTGATAGAGAACTGAACAAAAGGCAGCCAACATCCAAAGAAGTGCTTTGAATGTCCTTCAATAAGCCTGGAAAACTATTCCTGAAGACAATTTTAAGAAAAAGGCACAAGCCTGAAATAACGGCCTTTCATTTCTTTTTCAGATCTACAGTACTTTGAGTGCCTGAAACAGGATTTTTATTTAGGTCATTTTTTTTTTTTTTGTTCATAATTGTTCTGTTTTCCCATATTATTCCCACTCTTGGAGCTTCTCTTTTTTGCTTTGAATACAATGATGTTTAGCAAAATAAAAAAATAAAAAAATAAAAAGGTTTTTTTATATTCTCTTTTTTCCACACCACTTTGAATACAGCCTACTGTGAATATAGAGCATTGGACCATCATAGTTACACAGAAATAACTTCTTTATTATAACTAGCTATTAGATACATGTATAGATTCCTCTTCTTTTGAGCACATTTAACTGAGGACTGATAAAATCAACTGAGTGTATGCTGCGTATATTTATGTTGCACTCTACTATAATAAATCAATTTTAAGATCTTGGGCAATGAACTAGGAGGGAGCCAATCTATCACGGTCATAGCTGTAATGTGTTCTGCATGACACTGATATCTTTTATTTTTCAAATGCCTTATATATTAACATTTCTGTAAATGTTGATCTTCAACTGTATATTAAAGGCCCAACAAAGCTCAAATAATCACACCTTGACCTGATAGTGGCAGTATATAGATTACAGTGAAGTTTTAAGATAGTGTTTATTTGTCACATGCACAGTTATGCACAGTGAAATGTATTTTGTACCTGCAACCATATATACACACACATATAAATAAGAAGAATAAAAATAAAAATAAGTAATTCACACTATACACTATACTCTATATACTATACACACTTTTACATGGAATTATAGATTATAATATTTACATTGTGCAATAATAGTCCAGTTAGGAAGTTCAAGCCTTTGGTACACACAGAGGGGAAGGGTCAGTTCATCAAAAGGTCATCCTACAAATAGATTACCAGGTTTCATTTGCCCATGTCACTTCTGTTTTGACTGGCATCCTGCAAATTAAAGAGAACCATTTATATCTTTAATAACCTTCATTATACATGCAATGCAGTATGTGGGTTATACACTCACTGTACACTATATACTGTACACTATATACCTTCCTAGTACCTTGGAACCAATTTCAGAACTGCCTTAATATTTCATGGCATAGATTCACCAATGTGCTGGAAACATTCTTCAGAGAGTTTGGTTCATATTGACATGAGAGCATCACACAGTTCCTGTAGATTTGTCAGCTGCACATCTGTGATGTGAATCTCCCCACTTCTTATTGAATGTTTTCTCTTTTTCGAGCCATGGCTGTAATCTGAGCAAATCAGCAGTTTCCGAAATACTCCAGGTCAGCCCATCTGGCACCAACAAGCAAGCCACTTTCAAAGTCACTAAAATTAGCTTTCATCCCCATTCTGATGCTAGGTTTGAACTTCAGCTGGTCATCTTGACCATATCAACATTACATTTGCATTAATGAACAGCTGAACAGGTGTACCTAATGGAATGGCCAATGAATGTAATTAGCCTTATATATCACTCCTTCTGAGAAATGACACATTAATGCACCGTAAACCCAGGTAAGTTGAATCTATTTAAAAAAACCAAGGTAACTCGTTGCCTTAAATTTTTTAAGTAACGAAACAGTTGAATCAGTGCAGTGGACTATGTTCAGTGTACTTGAGGCCCTTTTGGAATGCAATGGAAGATCTAATTTGAATGTACTAATAACAGAGTTTCAGTAACTGAAGATACTTAGTTTAAGCAATCATTCACCACCCATTTATTTAACTTGTTAAGTAAGCACTAATCCATTACCAATTGAACTAAATTGTATGTTCTAATTGACCAAACTTATCTTTTATAGTTCGGACAAATTAAAATATGCCATCACATATATTTTTCCATGCAATCTCATCCCCTATTTTTTATTTTTTTTTGGGGGGGGGGGGGCTTATGTCATCCCAGCTGACATAAGGCAAGATGCAGGGTACACCCCATACAGAGAGAGTCAGCCAACCATTCACACCTGTGGGCAAATTGATCAATTAACCTAACCCCAGTAACTCCCTGCCTTCAGATCCACACAGACACAGGGAGAACATGCAAACTCCACACAGCAAGGTGAAGGTGGAATCGAACCCAGACAATTAGATAGCTATTCTAGCTGTGAGGCAGCAGTGCTAACCACCACACCACCATGCTCCCGGTAGCAATGATATTTTTTATGATGTTGAACTATGTCTGTTTAAATTTATAAATTAACAAACATGATAAAACTCAGCCCTGCTGAACACTGGTACATTAACATTTACAAATAACATTTGTCCATGGAACAATGAAAAACTGTACAAGTAGAGAACCAGAGGGTGAACAAAAAATAAACACAAAAAAACAAATATCTACTCTTTCAAACTCCACACAGCAAGAGGCAGGGGCCAAGGTGGAATTGAACCTAGACCTTTTAGGTGTCATTCTAGCTGTGAGGCAACACTGCTAAAGGAGGTATAAGGTACCACCTTATGTCAAATGCATGTCAAGATCTTATCAGTAATAGATAAAGATCTATAGTATAGATAAGATAAGCAATTTTCATATAGATGACGTCATATTTTTAATTGAATGTAGATTATAAAAATTGATAATATTATGTAAGGGGTATATGGAAATGAATGTCAGGGTTGGTGCTTATGTGTCACTATAGGGGAGGTGGGTGAAAGTATACATAAATATATATATATATATTTATATATATTTATATATATATATATATTTATATATTTATTTTAATTGGGTATTTTATTTTTATTTTGTAAACATAAATAAATAAAAAGGCACAGGACTTGTCATTTCAGTTGTGTGAGACATTACAGCATGTATAGTTTGTTTTTTTTTTCTTTTCATTTTTCATTCAGCTATGACTGAAACATTTTGCTGTGGACCACATTGGAAATCTTTACTTAATTTTATTTGTATATGTTTAATTCCGTCTAAAAAAAGTAATGAAATCAAGATTCGTTTTACCCGATTTTTGCAAAGAAGATAGCACCAGGACACCGTTAGTGAGCCTACTGAGACCTCTGTGTGCCACCACGAAAGTGATCATAAAATAAGTCAGACAGAAAGGTCGGCAAGCCTGAACTTTCGCCCCCTCCTCCCTTCCTCTCTGCCCCCGCCTCTCTCTGTCCTGCTCCTCCTCCTGCTCCTCCTCCTCCTCAGTTAGGGTTTTGTGTTTAATTCTTCTGAGGAAAAAGAAAAATTAAAAAATGAAATTGTAAATTAAAAAATATAATTGAAAATAAAAGCAAATAAAATAAAGAAAAAGAAGAAAAGCAAATGAAAATATATAAGCAAAAAAAAATAAAAGTAAATGACAAAAACTAAAAAGTAAATGAAAAACAAAAAAAATGAAAGCAAATAAAATTGAAAATTAAAAAATAAAATTTGAAAATAAAAAATAAAACTGAAAATTAAAAAATAAAATTGAAAATTAAAAAATGAAATTGTAAATTAAAAATAAAATGTAAAAACTAAAATGTAAAAAATACAATTGAAAAAATAAAAGTAAATGAAAAAAAATGAAAGCAAATGAAATTGTAAATTAAAAAAATAAAATTGTAAATTTAAAAATAAAATTGTAAATTAAAAAATAAAATTTAAAAAGTAAACTAAAAATTAAATTTTTAAAAAGTAAAATAAAAGTAAATTAGTGAAATCATCTGTTTTTTTTTTTTAAAAGTTTCTGTTTTCTAGTTCCACTGACCTGTAACAGAAAATAGACACTAAAAATCTCCCCTCCCTCCTCCCTCCTCCCCCCTATGTTGAGCCTCTTTGAGATCTTATCCACCTCTCTGTATTACAGTGTATTACAGTATTGAAAAAAGAAAACCAATAATTTAGACTTCAGTGGGGGCCACACCTATGCCCCCTATTCAGGGCCTCTCTTTTCACGGTAACACCTCTGTTTGCTTTAGGTAAGATACAGAAAAATAACGGTCACCGAACCTCTTTAGCTTGCTGGACACATCTGTTTTTGTAAGATAAGAACCCCACACCCCTTTTCCATAAAATTGAAAATTAAAAAATAAAATTGAAAATTAAAAAATTAAATAGAAAATTAAAAAATAAAATTTTAAATTTAAAAATAAAATTACAAAGTAAATAAAACTAAACTAAAAATTAAATTTTTAAAAGTAAAATAAAAGTAAATTAGTGAAATCATCTGTTTTTTAAAAAGTTTTCTGTTTTTCTAGTTCCACTAAAAAACCTCCCCCTCCCTCCTCCCTCCTCCCTCCTATGTTGAGCCGCTTTGAGATCTTATCCACCTCTCTGTATTACAGTGTATTACGGTATTGAAAAAAGAAACCAATAATTTAGACTTCAGTGGGGCCCCACCTATGCCCCCCTATTCAGGGCCTCTCTTTTGACAGTAACACCTCTGTTTGCTTTAGGTAAGATACAGAAAAATAACGGTCACCGAACCTCTTTAGCTTGTTGTACTCATCTGTTTTTGTAAGATAAGTACCCCACCCCCACCCCACCCCTCTTCCGATCAATCAGTTTCGTAAATGGTCCAGACTTTTACCGTGAGCACATCAGAGCCTGTCTCGTTTATGAAAAAAACAACTGAACCTACTAAATAGAATAGAATAGAATAGAATAGAATGCCTTTATTGTCATTATACAGGATGTACAATGAGATGGGAGGGCCACTCCTGTTCAGTGCCATACAACAGAAAATCAAACTCTCTAAAATAAAAATAAAAATATTATAACCTAGTATAATCAAGAAATATACAGAAAAGAAAGAATGTATAAAATATACAAAAAATAGAATGTATAAAAAATATATACATACATTGGTGCATCTGTACATTGTAAGAAAAGTAAATAAGTGTATACATATAATAATAATGAAGATGATGAATATTGCACTTGGCGAATGAATATTGCACTAGTGAATGAATACTGGATATTACACAATATAGGAATGTTAGATATTGTTCAGTATGAATAATCTAATATTGCACAGAGATGTGGGTGTTGCACAGTTACGGTGGGTGAGTGTGAGAGTTCAGGGTGGTGATTGCTCTGACGAAGAACCTGTTCTTGAGTCTGTTTGTTCTGGCAACCGTGTAAAACAAGTGATTGGCAACTTTAGTTAAGGTAAGTTACGCTTATTTCCCCTTTGTATGTATAGTTCCAGCCTCATAACTCAAAAAAAAAAAAAAAAAAAAAAAAAAAAAAAAAAATATATATATATATATATATATATATATATATATATATATATATATATATATATATAGGTTATTATAGATCACAGACCTGCCTTAGAAAGAAGAATGATAAAATCTGCCATTTGGGTGTAAAAGCTAACTGTCAAACACACAAACCTATAAAGAGCCTCAGTGTAAATATGTTGTTAGTTTGTTCCTCTAAATGTGACTCTTGGACGGTCGCTAGGATTTTTGTAAAGACATGGTTTATACAGGTATATCAAACTCTGTTTTAGGTTGTAGGTCATTTAAAAAATACTTTCTACATTTTTTTTTTTTTTTTTAACTTTTGTGTTAGATCACATGCTCATGGGCTCCATTTCAGATACAGATGTCAGTAAGTTTTTTTTTTTTTTTTTTTTTTCACAGCATGTCTTGATGAATAAGAGGGTCATAGAACTTTTTTTTTCTTCAGATGCTGGATTGATTGGGGAGGCGGATATTGGTATGTTTTGGGGTTTTTTGAGGGTTTTTTTTTTTTTTGGTATTTTTGTTTTTCAGACAAAAAAACAAAATGCTTTAAAAATAAGAAACTTTTTAAACCATTTCAGACATATTTGAGTTAGACCTCTATCTTCACATTCAGAGACCTTTGTCCCCTCAGTAACAGGACTGGGCTCAGCTTCTAAGGGCAGCAAGCTAGTGGAAAGCCAAAGATAGAATCTCCGTGGTGCAACCTCAATAGGAAAACATCTCACAGTTGACAGAAGTGACAACCCTGCCCCAAATTTTGTCACATAAGTTATTAAAAATAGGTGAGTATGTTTACTATGTTTGTTTTATTAATTTAAAAAAATCTGTCTTTCAGGAGGTAAAGGTGTTATTGGAGCTCGCATACCAATACGCAGAAGGACGTGGAGAAATGAGAGGAGGTGCAGGGGCCTATACACTAGGGTTCTTTTGTAAAACATTTACACCTGTGTTAGAATTATTAACCTTAATAAAACATTTACAGTCATGTCAGAGTTATTGACCTTAATAAAATAAGTTTTTTGTTTTTTTTAAACTGGATTTTATTGAACAATAAAATGTCTAGTAATGATTATTTTAGAGATTTAAATGCAGCTTTAGCCTTGTTAGAGGGTGAAAATAGAGAGAACGCTAGTCAATCCAATCCTGAAATCATCTCTTTGACTCCTGTTATTGATGCTGTGAACTCTTTCAACTGGCTACAACTATTGGACCCCCAACTCTCCCCGTGTTGATAATACATGAGATAACCCTATTGAACCCCCTCAAAATCAGACACCCAGTCATGATACATTTGATGTTTTTGATGCTATCGATAATGTTCTAGCTCAATTACAGTCTAACCAACAACCTATACCGTCTGAATTAATAGCCTGTTAAAGCAGAGACCCCGTGAAAATCCCTGTCCTTACTGTAAGGACGGCAATTGCAGTGAGATCAGCAAATGCACTGGGCTTGACATGCATGGAGTTCTGCTCCTGATTTATACTGTGTGTAGTTAAGTTATAGTTTTATTAAAAAGGCCCATCAAGGCCAAACTGTTATAATCTCTTGTGGTTTTCTGTCCTACTCTCTTACCTCTGCTGATTTTACTAGTACAGTCTACTATATTGCAATGAAATGCAGTATATTCTTTCATTTGGGACAGATCACATATTTTTAAATGACTATGCATAGTATATTTACATATTTGGTATTGCTGGATTTAGAAAATAAGCACATTAATTCAACAAGCCTACTGTGTTATATGACAATACATGCGACATAATAAAACTTGGGACTGAAGACTCAATTTTGTCAATACTTTTCAGTTGGGGCACTTCATACATTAAGTGACCTAACACCCTGATTATGCAGGCCATATTTACATATGTATTGATGGATTCAGCACAACCTCATCTTTCCAACAAGCCATCATATATGTTTCTATGACAAACCCTGGCAAAGCAATTACAAAGTAAATAAAAACATTTTGCATAGATATATTTTTTCCATGTTTGCCTATTTTAGGTATGTGTTCCAAGGTCTCTATCTACCATACTTTAAGATATTTCCATCCAGTTTTTTCTAGTGGGTAAAGCAAAGTCCTGACTACATACATGTCTATTCTGAAAGCTCTCAGGCCTTATGTTATTAATCTACATCAGTTTTGGGGGTTAACCCCATATGGACAGGCTGTACTTGAGTTCTTTTTTAGTTTTGGGTATATAACAATATCTATCAATTTAACCATCTTGGCAGTAAAATATTTTTGGCCAAGAATCCATTTCGTATAGGGAAGACATCAGAGATGAGGAAAAACATGGTTGGGTTTAGTTCTACCTCCAGTAGGTGTATGTCAAAATTTGGGGGGGGGCATTGTCACTAGCCTAGTGGATACGACGCCACATTGAGTGGGTGGGCCCCGTTTCTGTGATACGTCAGTGTATATGTCTATGGATTTACTGAGCTAGCGGAAATCCTGCTGACTGAAGGATGGAAGTTTGTTCATTCAGTCTGTTTACATGTTTTGTTATCTTACACAGGAGGAAGCACTTTTGGTGAAGTCTACTTCACTGCAGACTGTCTTTTTAAAGAATAAGTCAGCCTTTAGCTGTTTTTGCTCTGTATCTTTTCTGTTTACATTTTAATAGCACAGCTGTTAGTCTTTTCTTATGAAGGAAAAAAGCATTAATTTATTTGAGGAGCATTATTATTTAAATATGCCAGTGGTTTATTTTTCAGCAATCCCTCATGCACATCTACAGCTGAATGTTAATAAAAGTGTCTGTGTGACATTTGGGACATGTAGCTTTGACTCAGAAGTACCTTTTTGTTTATACCTTTGGGAAGAAAAAAATATCAAGATATATTTCTTATATTGCCATTCAGATAAAAACATTTTGAGATATTATTTTGGTCCATATTCCCCAGCCCTAGTAGTTCTAAACATATTTAGGGTGTTTTTTCTTTACTTTTTGTCTCTTTTTCTTTACTTTTTGTCAGCTGGTTTACCAAAAGAAGCCATCTCATGCCATGATATGAGCTGTAAGAATCCTCAACATAGCGCTGAGTTATGCACTATGTATGAGAATGCTGTGACGCCCCTTCTTACCTCAAGTAAGCCTCTGTATAAAACCAGCTCACATGGTATCAAGCCAGGCTGGAATGACTATGTAGGAAAGCTTCATGGAGGGTCCAGAAGGGCTCTTAAAGCATGGGTTGATTTGGGTAAACATAGACATGCCCCTTTGTTTGAGTATTAAAAAACAGGCAAATGCAAATTTTAAATATGCTTTAAGATTTATAAAGAGAAACAAAAACACTATGAGGTCTGACTCTTGCAAGAAAGTTAAAAAATAATGTCTAGGACTAGAAATTAAGAAAATAAATAATTGCAAAACATCACTTCCAACTACTATTGATGGTGTCAGAGATGTAAAAGAAATTACTCAGTTACGGCAGGAACACTACACTGAGCTGTTTAATTGTGTCAAAAGTAACGCTTATGTGGCGGGTGACATACATAGTAATGAGAATGTGATTGTCTCCCCTCAAGAAATACATAATGCAATCATGACACTGAAAGACAATAAGGCATGTGGTATGGATAACATTTGTACTGAGCATCTGAAAAATGCAAGTAGAAAACTCTGTCCACTACTTTCTATGTGTTTCACTGGCCTTTTAGTCTCCAAAGATGATATTCCTTTCCCCCGACAGCCTTGATTGCAACTACATGCAAATAATCAATTATGCACATTAGGTGATGGCGTCATATAGCAACTTCTAGGGGATGCTGCTTGGGCTGCTGCACCTACAGCAGCATCCCCGACATCACCGACATCACCGACATCACCGACATCACCGTTTACATCATTAAAAGATTGAACTTCCACGGTGTTACATATCGATGTTGAATGGGAAATTTGATATCTAATGTGAGAGGAGCATGGTCAGAGATGACAATAGGATGATAATTAACAGTCAGCACATCTGGAATTAGTTTAGTATCAACAACGACATCGGTGATGTCGGGGATGTCGGTGATGCTGCTGTAGGTGCAGCAGCCCAAGCAGCATCCCCTAGAAGTTGCTATATGACGCCATCACCTAATGTGCATAATTGATTATTTGCATGTAGTTGCAATCAAGGCTGTCGGGGGAAAGGAATATCATCTTTGGAGACTAAAAGGCCAGTGAAACACATAGAAAGTAGTGGACAGAGTTTTCTACTTGCATTTTTCAGATGCTCAGTACAAATGTTATCCATACCACATGCCTTATTGTCTTTCAGTGTCATGATTGCATTATGTATTTCTTGAGGGGAGACAATCACATTCTCATTACTATGTATGTCACCCGCCACATAAGCGTTACTTTTGACACAATTAAACAGCTCAGTGTAGTGTTCCTGCCGTAACTGAGTAATTTCTTTTACATCTCTGACACCATCAATAGTAGTTGGAAGTGATGTTTTGCAATTATTTATTTTCTTAATTTCTAGTCCTAGACATTATTTTTTAACTTTCTTGCAAGAGTCAGACCTCATAGTGTTTTTGTTTCTCTTTATAAATCTTAAAGCATATTTAAAATTTGCATTTGCCTGTTTTTTAATACTCAAACAAAGGGGCATGTCTATGTTTACCCAAATCAACCCATGCTTTAAGAGCCCTTCTGGACCCTCCATGAAGCTTTCCTACATAGTCATTCCAGCCTGGCTTGATACCATGTGAGCTGGTTTTATACAGAGGCTTACTTGAGGTAAGAAGGGGCGTCACAGCATTCTCATACATAGTGCATAACTCAGCGCTATGTTGAGGATTCTTACAGCTCATATCATGGCATGAGATGGCTTCTTTTGGTAAACCAGCTGACAAAAAGTAAAGAAAAAGAGACAAAAAGTAAAGAAAAAACACCCTAAATATGTTTAGAACTACTAGGGCTGAGGAATATGGACCAAAATAATATCTCAAAATGTTTTTATCTGAATGGCAATATAAGAAATATATCTTGATATTTTTTTCTTCCCAAAGGTATAAACAAAAAGGTACTTCTGAGTCAAAGCTACATGTCCCAAATGTCACACAGACACTTTTATTAACATTCAGCTGTAGATGTGCATGAGGGATTGCTGAAAAATAAACCACTGGCATATTTAAATAATAATGCTCCTCAAATAAATTAATGCTTTTTTCCTTCATAAGAAAAGACTAACAGCTGTGCTATTAAAATGTAAACAGAAAAGATACAGAGCAAAAACAGCTAAAGGCTGACTTATTCTTTAAAAAGACAGTCTGCAGTGAAGTAGACTTCACCAAAAGTGCTTCCTCCTGTGTAAGATAACAAAACATGTAAACAGACTGAATGAACAAACTTCCATCCTTCAGTCAGCAGGATTTCCGCTAGCTCAGTAAATCCATAGACATATACACTGACGTATCACAGAAACGGGGCCCACCCACTCAATGTGGCGTCGTATCCACTAGGCTAGTGACAATGCCCCCCCCCAAATTTTGACATACACCTACTGGAGGTAGAACTAAACCCAACCATGTTTTTCCTCATCTCTGATGTCTTCCCTATACGAAATGGATTCTTGGCCAAAAATATTTTACTGCCAAGATGGTTAAATTGATAGATATTGTTATATACCCAAAACTAAAAAAGAACTCAAGTACAGCCTGTCCATATGGGGTTAACCCCCAAAACTGATGTAGATTAATAACATAAGGCCTGAGAGCTTTCAGAATAGACATGTATGTAGTCAGGACTTTGCTTTACCCACTAGAAAAAACTGGATGGAAATATCTTAAAGTATGGTAGATAGAGACCTTGGAACACATACCTAAAATAGGCAAACATGGAAAAAATATATCTATGCAAAATGTTTTTATTTACTTTGTAATTGCTTTGCCAGGGTTTGTCATAGAAACATATATGATGGCTTGTTGGAAAGATGAGGTTGTGCTGAATCCATCAATACATATGTAAATATGGCCTGCATAATCAGGGTGTTAGGTCACTTAATGTATGAAGTGCCCCAACTGAAAAGTATTGACAAAATTGAGTCTTCAGTCCCAAGTTTTATTATGTCGCATGTATTTGTCATGGCCGGGGAGGAAATGGACGAGGAATGGCTGACACGAAGGACTCCAGAAGTCAGCGTAACATAAAAGGGATTTATTTCAACGGGGGAAACACAAATACAAAAACCTTGGAAGGGAGGCACAGGGAGACGAAGGGCAGGCACAGGGAACACAGGAACATGCGGGCACAAAACATCAACGACGCGACAAGGAACACATGGAAACTGAGGGCTTAAATACACACTGGGTAATCAGGGCAAGAGGAAACAGCAGGGAACAACAGGTGAGGCAAATGAAACTAATTACACAGGGGAAGCAAAGCTGAACACAAAGCACAGGAAAACCAGACTGTCAAAATAAACAGGAAGTGACAAACCAAGGAACATACTGACTAAACACGGGGAACAGGCACAGACTCAGGACAGAGACGCAGACATATCACAACACTAGGAAATAAACTAACACAAAACGCTGGGCCAACGGCCCAGGACATGACAGTACCCCCCCCTCAAAGGCCGGCTCCCGACGGCCAAAACCAGAAAACAAAACCAGACAAGGGCGGGAGGCGGGGGACCAGGAGGGAGGGCCCGAAACAAAAACAAAGACAGGGAGCAAAACAGAAATCACAGGGCGTGAACAAAACAAATCAAACCCGTACCGGAAGAAAACAAAAACACAGGACCAGAACAAAAGGCGACGGCACAAGGCCGGAGACAGTCCAAAACAGGGGGTCGAAACAAGGAACAGTCCAGGAGCTATGAAAAAACAAAAAACAGCAGGGGAAAAAACAGTCCACAGTTCAGGGGAGTCAGTGGGAAATCCAAAAACAAAAAACACATAGTTCAGGAGGCCGCAGAGGCCAAGGGGCCACAAAGCAAAATCCCAACGAGGGAGGCCAACCGCGCTCCCAGCGGCGGCGGCGACGAGGACGAGAAGGAATCACTGGAGGCCGACCGCGCTCCCAGCGGCGGCGGCGACGACGACGAGGGGGAGTCACTGGAGGCCGACCGCGCTCCCAGCGGCGGCGGCGACGACGAGGGGGAGTCACTGGAGGCCGACCGCGCTCCCAGCGGCGGCGGCGACGACGAGGGGGAGTCACTGGAGGCCGACCGCGCTCCCAGCGGCGGCGGCGACGACGAGGAGGAGTCACTGGAGGCCGACCGCGCACCCAGCGGCGGCGGCGACGACGAGGAGGAGTCACTGGAGGCCGACCGCGAGGCGTGCGGCGGCGGCGACGGGGAGCAGACACTGGAGGCCGACCGCGGGGCATGCGGCGGCGGAGAAGGGCGACCCCGGGCTCTGGTGGGGAACCCTCGGGTGACGTGGAGCGCTCGGACTGAGCAGAGACCCCCACCGGCTCGGACTGAGCGGGACCCCCTGGCTCGGAGCGCTCGGACTGAGCGGAGACCCCCATCGGCTCGGACTGAGCGGAGACCCCCATCGGCTCGGACTGAGCGGGACCCTCTGGCGCGGAGCGCTCGGACTGAGCGGAGACCCCCATCGGCTCGGACTGAGCGGGACCCTCTGGCGCGGAGCGCTCGGACTGAGCGGAGACCCCCATCGGCTCGGACTGAGCGGGACCCTCTGGCGCGGAGCGCTCGGACTGAGCGGGACCCCCTGGGTCGGACTGAGCGGAGACCCCCATCGGCTCGGACTGAGCGGAGACCCCCATCGGCTCGGACTGAGCGGGACCCTCTGGCGCGGAGCGCTCGGACTGAGCGGAGACCCCCATCGGCTCGGACTGAGCGGGACCCCCTGGCTCGGACTGAGCGGAGCCCCCCATCGGCTCGGACTGAGCGGGGCCCTCTGGCACGGAGCGCTCGGACTGAGCGGAGACCCCCATCGGCTCGGACTGAGCGGAGACCCCCATCGGCTCGGACTGAGCGGAGACCCCCAACGGCTCGGACTGAGCGGGACCCTCAGGCTCGGAGCGCTCGGACTGAGCGGAGACCCCCAACGGCTCGGACTGAGCGGGACCCTCAGGCTCGGAGCGCTCGGACTGAGCGGAACCCCCTGGCGGCTCGGACTGAGCTGAGCCCTTGGGCTGAACGGGGCCTACATGGTGAGGCTCCGGATGCGCAGGCTGGGACTGCGGAACAGGGCACACTGCTGCTTTATTGAGCAGCAGGGGCCGCTCGGGGAATAGCCAAGGTGCAGGGGACTGCATGGGAGCTGACGCTATGGGCTGCGTGGAAGCAGGCCGGGAGACGACTGGCTGCGTGGAAGCAGGCCGGGAGACGACTGGCTGCGTGGAAGCAGGCCGGGAGACGACTGGCTGCGTGGAAGCAGGCCGGGAGACGACTGGCTGCGTGGAAGCAGGCCGGGAGACGACTGGCTGCGTGGAAGCAGGCCGGGAGACGACTGGCTGCGTGGAAGCAGGCCGGGAGACGACTGGCTGCGTGGAAGCAGGCCGGGAGACGACTGGCTGCGTGGAAGCAGGCCGGGAGACGACTGGCTGCGTGGAAGCAGGCCGGGAGACGACTGGCTGCGTGGAAGCAGGCCGGGAGACGACTGGCTGCGTGGAAGCAGGCCGGGAGACGACTGGCTGCGTGGAAGCAGACTGCGAGCTAGGGAGAGCAGACTGCGAGCTAGGGAGAGCAGACTGCGTGGAGGCAGACTGCGAGCTAGAGCATGCCGACTGCGTGGAACCCGACTGAGAGCTAGGGAGAGCAGACTGCGAGCTAGGGAGAGCAGACTGCAAGCTAGGGAGAGCAGACTGCGAGCTAGGGAGAGCAGACTGCGTGGAGGCAGACTGCGAGCTAGAGCATGCCGACTGCGTGGAAACTGACCGAGAGCTAGGGAGATCTGGCTGCGTGGAAACTGACCGAGAGCTAGGGAGATCTGGCTGCGTGGAAACTGACCGAGAGCTAGGGAGATCTGGCTGCGTGGAAACTGACCGAGAGCTAGGGAGATCTGGCTGCGTGGAAACTGACCGAGAGCTAGGGAGATCTGGCTGCGTGGAAGCTGACCGAGAGCTAGGGAGAGCGGGCTGCGTGGAAGCTGACTGAACGCTACGGGGAGCAGGCTGCGTGGACACTGACTGAGAGCTAGGAAGAGCTGACACTGGGCAAGCTGTCATTACTGGAGCTACCGAGGGAGCCGGAGCTGAGGGAACTGCGACTAAAGATGGAAAAACTGCAGATGAAGAGACCAAAACCGAACTGACTGAAGGGTCCAAGGGGATTACGGAGCTAACTGACGTTAAAGCGGAGGGAGCAGACTGAGAGGGCACAGAAACAGCTGACACCGGGGACCGAGGAAGAGCTACTGGGGCTGACTGAGACTGGAGTGGACAGGGAGCGACAGGAGCTGGGGCTGACTGAAGGCGAGGGGAAGCGACTGGAGCTGGGGCTGACTGAAGGCGAGGGGGAGCGACTGGAGCTAGAGCTGACTGAAGGCGAGAGGGAGCGACTGGAGCTAGAGCTGACTGAAGGCGAGGGGGAGCGACTGGAGCTAGAGCTGACTGAGACCCTGCTGCTGCAGCTAACACAGAAAAACCGATGCGAAGGCTTGGACCTGGTTGCCCCCACCCGCGGAACAGGAACGGGTGCAGAGGTCAGCCCGTCCGTGGCTGCCCCCACCCGCGGAACAGGTACGGGTGCAGAGGTCAGCCCGTCCGTGGCTGCCCCCACCCGCGGAACAGGTACGGGTGCAGAGGTCAGCCCGTCCGTGGCTGCCCCCACCCGCGGAACAGGTACGGGTGCAGAGGTCAGCCCGTCCGTGGCTGCCCCCACCCGCGGAACAGGTACGGGTGCAGAGGTCAGCTCGTCCGTGGCTGCCCCCACCCGCGGAACAGGTACGGGTGCAGAGGTCAGCCCGTCCGTGGCTGCCCCCACCCGCGGAACAGGTACGGGTGCAGAGGTCAGCCCGTCCGTGGCTGCCCCCACCCGCGGAACAGGTACGGGTGCAGAGGTCAGCCCGTCCGTGGCTGCCCCCACCCGCGGAACAGGTACGGGTGCAGGGGGAGCTGGAGCCAAGGGAGCGGGAGCAGGGTGAGCAGAGGGAGCTGGAGCTACAGCTGACTGGGAACACTGCGACTGAGGAGGAGCTGGAGCTACAGCTGACTGGGAACACTGCGACTGAGGAGGAGCTGGAGCTACAGCTGACTGGGAACACTGCGACTGAGAGCTAGGGAGAGCTGCGGCTGACTGGGAAGGCTGAGACTGAGCTGGCACGACAGCTGTCTGGGGAAACTGAGAATGAGCTGGCGCTACAGCTGACTGAGGCGAGAGTGACCGTCTCCGCGGCGTTATACCGCTCTGCTCCCGCGGCGATTCTCTCTGATGCTGCCGGGAGCTTGGTCTTCCTCCGTCAGCAGCAGGCAGTGGTGACGCGGAAGTGGTGGGAGGCCAGGGACCCCTGTGACCCAGGAATCGGAAAAATGACTCCTCTGGAGTCATTCCGGGCGCTGGCTCCAGGAAAACGTCTCTCCGCTTCCTCCGGTATCTCGTCCTCCGTGGCTGCGGCGACTGCTGAGGACAGGAGGGGCCAGCGAGCGGAGTGACAGGTGAGGGAGCGGCCGGCGCCAAAAACAGTCCGCCCACGCGGCAGACCTGCGGTTTAGGCGGGGGCGGTGAGCGGCGTCGCCGGGGACCGTTCAAAAAAGCTGGTCCCCCCAGCGCCAGGCGAGTGCCATTGTAGCGGCCGGAGCTTGCAGGGTCTTTAGTATGGTCGCGTCGTTCTGTCATGGCCGGGGAGGAAATGGACGAGGAATGGCTGACACGAAGGACTCCAGAAGTCAGCGTAACATAAAAGGGATTTATTTCAACGGGGGAAACACAAATACAAAAACCTTGGAAGGGAGGCACAGGGAGACGAAGGGCAGGCACAGGGAACACAGGAACATGCGGGCACAAAACATCAACGACGCGACAAGGAACACATGGAAACTGAGGGCTTAAATACACACTGGGTAATCAGGGCAAGAGGAAACAGCAGGGAACAACAGGTGAGGCAAATGAAACTAATTACACAGGGGAAGCAAAGCTGAACACAAAGCACAGGAAAACCAGACTGTCAAAATAAACAGGAAGTGACAAACCAAGGAACATACTGACTAAACACGGGGAACAGGCACAGACTCAGGACAGAGACGCAGACATATCACAACACTAGGAAATAAACTAACACAAAACGCTGGGCCAACGGCCCAGGACATGACAGTATTGTCATATAACACAGTAGGCTTGTTGAATTAATGTGCTTATTTTCTAAATCCAGCAATACCAAATATGTAAATATACTATGCATAGTCATTTAAAAATATGTGATCTGTCCCAAATGAAAGAATATACTGCATTTCATTGCAATATAGTAGACTGTACTAGTAAAATCAGCAGAGGTAAGAGAGTAGGACAGAAAACCACAAGAGATTATAACAGTTTGGCCTTGATGGGCCTTTTTAATAAAACTATAACTTAACTACACACAGTATAAATCAGGAGCAGAACTCCATGCATGTCAAGCCCAGTGCATTTGCTGATCTCACTGCAATTGCCGTCCTTACAGTAAGGACAGGGATTTTCACGGGGTCTCTGCTTTAACAGGCTATTAATTCAGACGGTATAGGTTGTTGGTTAGACTGTAATTGAGCTAGAACATTATCGATAGCATCAAAAACATCAAATGTATCATGACTGGGTGTCTGATTTTGAGGGAGTTCAATAGGGTTATCTCATGTATTATCAACACGGGGAGAGTTGGGGGTCCAATAGTTGTAGCCAGTTGAAAGAGTTCACAGCATCAATAACAGGAGTCAAAGAGATGATTTCAGGATTGGATTGACTAGCGTTCTCTCTATTTTCACCCTCTAACAAGGCTAAAGCTGCATTTAAATCTCTAAAATAATCATTACTAGACATTTTATTGTTCAATAAAATCCAGTTTAAAAAAACAAAAAACTTATTTTATTAAGGTCAATAACTCTGACATGACTGTAAATGTTTTATTAAGGTTAATAATTCTAACACAGGTGTAAATGTTTTACAAAAGAACCCTAGTGTATAGGCCCCTGCACCTCCTCTCATTTCTCCACGTCCTTCTGCGTATTGGTATGCGAGCTCCAATAACACCTTTACCTCCTGAAAGACAGATTTTTTTAAATTAATAAAACAAACATAGTAAACATACTCACCTATTTTTAATAACTTATGTGACAAAATTTGGGGCAGGGTTGTCACTTCTGTCAACTGTGAGATGTTTTCCTATTGAGGTTGCACCACGGAGATTCTATCTTTGGCTTTCCACTAGCTTGCTGCCCTTAGAAGCTGAGCCCAGTCCTGTTACTGAGGGGACAAAGGTCTCTGAATGTGAAGATAGAGGTCTAACTCAAATATGTCTGAAATGGTTTAAAAAGTTTCTTATTTTTAAAGCATTTTGTTTTTTTTGTCTGAAAAACAAAAATACCAAAAAAAAAAAACCCCTCAAAAAACCCCAAAACATACCAATATCCGCCTCCCCAATCAATCCAGCATCTGAAGAAAAAAAAAGTTCTATGACCCTCTTATTCATCAAGACATGCCGTGAAAAAAAAAAAAAAAAAAACTTACTGACATCTGTATCTGAAATGGAGCCCATGAGCATGTGATCTAACACAAAAGTTAAAAAAAAAAAAAAAAATGTAGAAAGTATTTTTTAAATGACCTACAACCTAAAAACAGAGTTTGATATACCTGTATAAACCATGTCTTTACAAAAATCCTAGCGACCGTCCAAGAGTCACATTTAGAGGAACAAACTAACAACATATTTACACTGAGGCTCTTTATAGGTTTGTGTGTTTGACAGTTAGCTTTTACACCCAAATGGCAGATTTTATCATTCTTCTTTCTAAGGCAGGTCTGTGATCTATAATAACCTATATATATATATATATATATATATATATATATATATATATATATATATATATATATATATATATATATATATATATATATATATATTTTTTTTTTTTTTTTTTTTTTTGAGTTATGAGGCTGGAACTATACATACAAAGGGGAAATAAGCGTAACTTACCTTAACTAAAGTTGCCAATCACTTGTTTTACACGGTTGCCAGAACAAACAGACTCAAGAACAGGTTCTTCGTCAGAGCAATCACCACCCTGAACTCTCACACTCACCCACCGTAACTGTGCAACACCCACATCTCTGTGCAATATTAGATTATTCATACTGAACAATATCTAACATTCCTATATTGTGTAATATCCAGTATTCATTCACTAGTGCAATATTCATTCGCCAAGTGCAATATTCATCATCTTCATTATTATTATATGTATACACTTATTTACTTTTCTTACAATGTACAGATGCACCAATGTATGTATATATTTTTTATACATTCTATTTTTTGTATATTTTATACATTCTTTCTTTTCTGTATATTTCTTGATTATACTAGGTTATAATATTTTTATTTTTATTTTAGAGAGTTTGATTTTCTGTTGTATGGCACTGAACAGGAGTGGCCCTCCCATCTCATTGTACATCCTGTATAATGACAATAAAGGCATTCTATTCTATTCTATTCTATTCTATTCTATTCTATTTAGTAGGTTCAGTTGTTTTTTTCATAAACGAGACAGGCTCTGATGTGCTCACGGTAAAAGTCTGGACCATTTACGAAACTGATTGATCGGAAGAGGGGTGGGGTGGGGGTGGGGTACTTATCTTACAAAAACAGATGCGTACAACAAGCTAAAGAGGTTCGGTGACCGTTATTTTTCTGTATCTTACCTAAAGCAAACAGAGGTGTTACTGTCAAAAGAGAGGCCCTGAATAGGGGGGCATAGGTGGGGCCCCACTGAAGTCTAAATTATTGGTTTTCTTTTTTCAATACCGTAATACACTGTAATACAGAGAGGTGGATAAGATCTCAAAGCGGCTCAACATAGGAGGGAGGAGGGAGGAGGGAGGGGGAGGTTTTTTAGTGGAACTAGAAAAACAGAAAACTTTTTTAAAAAACAGATGATTTCACTAATTTACTTTTATTTTACTTTTTAAAAATTTAATTTTTAGTTTAGTTTTATTTACTTTGTAATTTTATTTTTAAATTTAAAATTTTATTTTTTAATTTTCTATTTAATTTTTTAATTTTCAATTTTATTTTTTAATTTTCAATTTTATGGAAAAGGGGTGTGGGGTTCTTATCTTACAAAAACAGATGTGTCCAGCAAGCTAAAGAGGTTCGGTGACCGTTATTTTTCTGTATCTTACCTAAAGCAAACAGAGGTGTTACCGTGAAAAGAGAGGCCCTGAATAGGGGGCATAGGTGTGGCCCCCACTGAAGTCTAAATTATTGGTTTTCTTTTTTCAATACTGTAATACACTGTAATACAGAGAGGTGGATAAGATCTCAAAGAGGCTCAACATAGGGGGGAGGAGGGAGGAGGGAGGGGAGATTTTTAGTGTCTATTTTCTGTTACAGGTCAGTGGAACTAGAAAACAGAAACTTTTTAAAAAAAAAAAACAGATGATTTCACTAATTTACTTTTATTTTACTTTTTAAAAATTTAATTTTTAGTTTACTTTTTAAATTTTATTTTTTAATTTACAATTTTATTTTTAAATTTACAATTTTATTTTTTTTAATTTACAATTTCATTTGCTTTCATTTTTTTTCATTTACTTTTATTTTTTCAATTGTATTTTTTACATTTTAGTTTTTACATTTTATTTTTAATTTACAATTTCATTTTTTAATTTTCAATTTTATTTTTTAATTTT
Organism: Archocentrus centrarchus; assembly: GCF_007364275.1. Lineage (NCBI taxonomy): Eukaryota > Metazoa > Chordata > Actinopteri > Cichliformes > Cichlidae > Archocentrus > Archocentrus centrarchus. The sequence continues at coordinate 14,559,139 of NC_044352.1, forward strand.
CAGTTTTATTTTTTTATTTTCAAATTTTATTTTTTAATTTTCAATTTTATTTGCTTTCATTTTTTTTGTTTTTCATTTACTTTTTAGTTTTTGTCATTTACTTTTATTTTTTTTTTGCTTATATATTTTCATTTGCTTTTCTTCTTTTTCTTTATTTTATTTGCTTTTATTTTCAATTATATTTTTTAATTTACAATTTCATTTTTTAATTTTTCTTTTTCCTCAGAAGAATTAAACACAAAACCCTAACTGAGGAGGAGGAGGAGCAGGAGGAGGAGCAGGGGGAGGAGCAGGAGGAGGAGCAGGACAGAGAGAGGCGGGGGCAGAGAGGAAGGGAGGAGGGGGCGAAAGTTCAGGCTTGCCGACCTTTCTGTCTGACTTATTTTATGATCACTTTCGTGGTGGCACACAGAGGTCTCAGTAGGCTCACTAACGGTGTCCTGGTGCTATCTTCTTTGCAAAAATCGGGTAAAACGAATCTTGATTTCATTACTTTTTTAGACGGAATTAAACATATACAAATAAAATTAAGTAAAGATTTCCAATGTGGTCCACAGCAAAATGTTTCAGTCATAGCTGAATGAAAAATGAAAAGAAAAAAAAACAAACTATACATGCTGTAATGTCTCACACAACTGAAATGACAAGTCCTGTGCCTTTTTATTTATTTATGTTTACAAAATAAAAAGAAAATACCCAATTAAAATAAATATATAAATATATATATATATATAAATATATATATATATATATTTATGTATACTTTCACCCACCTCCCCTATAGTGACACATAAGCACCAACCCTGACATTCATTTCCATATACCCCTTACATAATATTATCAATTTTTATAATCTACATTCAATTAAAAATATGACGTCATCTATATGAAAATTGCTTATCTTATCTATGCTATAGATCTTTATCTATTACTGATAAGATCTTGACATGCATTTGACAGAAGGTGGTACCTTATACCTCCTTGCTAACTACCACACCACTGTGCTGCTGCTCAGTAACCCTGTCTGTTAAAAATGATGTCAACTAGATTTTTAGCGGGGTGCAAAACCTGATGATATTAAGTTGTTTGAACTCAAACACATAATTACAATAAGATAGACCATCAAAAAGTACAGTCTACTCAGAATTAATAAGTAATGTTGTGAAATGACAGATGTTTAAGTAATATAAACTCAGTTTATTTCAGTAGGAGCTGTTGATTGGACTTAAAAACACAATTACAATAAATAAGGACATGAAACAGCTCAGCTTACTCAGCATTAACAAGTAATGTTCACATACTAGGAAATTTTAAGTAATATGAACTCAATATTTTTAAGTCGAATCAAAATCTGGGTTTACAGTGTGTATTACATTAGTCTTCTGCAGTTACCTCAGTCTCTCTACCTCAAGTTTATTTTGTATATAATATAATTTATAATTTCTGTGTGTATAGCTCTCCATATGAACTATAAACTGCATGCATGTTAGTAATTGTGAGTTGTAAATATAATTTAGTTCATCCATCCATCCATGGATGGATGGATATCTTTTTAATGTATGGAGGGATGGAGGGGGCTACAGTTGCATTTCACTGCATTTTACAATAAAGAACCTTGCGTGATCTACAATTAATCGGGTGTTCAAAAGGCTTTGACTGGATCGCAGTTATCAGTGATTAATCTTTAGTGTGGGTCTTATAATGTATATAACAGTATAAAAACTATCCATCCCTTATGTTGTCAGTGTTTGCCATTAGAAAAAAGAGACAGTCGATATTTGTTTCCGGAGCAGAAACTAAAAAGTTACCCACCTCCCCATCATTCTTACTTAACGCTAACATTTAAGCTTCATGGTTCAGTTTTCACATCCATTATTATTCTTTCATACATGCCTTTTTCACACTTATTTTTTTGTAAACAGTTTACTTTTCTCTTTTTGAGCAGACATAAAGTAGACGTGGTTCCCTTTAGTTTTATCGTGCTCTTTGTTCATGTCTGCCCTTACGAAAATCCACAGTGGTTACTCTATAAAAACCATAGTGGATTTTCGTAAGGGTGAAAGTTTAGTTTACCCTGATTAGTTACTTCCGCATCTTCTTCTTTTAACATTCTTTCGTCTTGTGGCTTGCTGTGTTTTCACCCCCACCCCTCTCAGTCTTTGTCATTAACATCCTGCACATCATTTCCTCTGGTCTTTCTGTTTTCCTTTCCATTTTGCCTCTCTGGATTTTTCCAGTTTTTGAATTGCGTCTGTGAATATTTTTGGTCACACTGCTGCCTCAGTGAGGCGCCTCTGTTAGATTTCCTTTTTACAGCTTGCCGGGCCGCATCCTGCTAGGTCAGCACGTCGGCCTGCTTGTGAACTTTAATCTGCAAACCTAACATTGCTCTCTTGCAGACACGTAGCCTGAGCAAAACACGCAGAAAGTATCTGCAGTTTTCATGACGATCCATTCCTTATATGGAACACAAAGGTTCCCATAGATATCCGTCTAGGCTATATGAAGCTGTTCATACTGCAATAATTTAATTAGGATTTTCCTCTTGATATATGCTTTTGTGGGAATGGCTGTACGGCGTGTTACTCTTTAAGCTGTTTTACAGTCTAATCTTGCCTTTAGTTTGTTTTTAGTTCTTTTACGGGTTGCAGTTGTGGACCTCGAATTGCACGCAGATGCTCGCAGAGTACTGCAAGGTCACTGTATTAATTCCTTTTTTCTTTTTTTTAAGTGTGATTCTGTATTCGATACAATCCAGAGCCAGCACAGCTTAAACTTATCATTTCATGAAGTTTTTCTTTCTTCCTATATGTTTAACTTTGTAATGAAATAAAGTATAGTTTTAATAAAATACCACTGGGTTGCAAGCCACGCTTCAGTTTTTCCGCTTTGCGCAATCTTATCTGTGTCATCAGCTGGGACTGTGAGGAAAGAGGAGAGGAAAGTCAGTTTACTCACAAAAAAAAGCACAAGAAGGAAACGTTACCAAGGCCTTACCACCAGGTGTCGCCCTGCACCACTAGGTATGACAGGAACGACCGCAGGAGAGCAAAAGGTAGCGGCGCTTCACACTGAAATATGATTAAAATTGTAATCTTACAGACATTTTAAGTTTCTTTCACTTTTCTTGGTTGTATATTTCACACTGTACCTCTGGCCACTTTAGTGAATATATTTTACGGACTCCGGTGCAAAGACTGCAGGACAAATCTCTGTAGCCAAGACACGTACCTTGGCTGATTGTATTTTATGTTGCAGCACTGGAATCTGAATAGTAGGGTCAGACACCATGGGTACAGTTTTTGTAGGCCATTTCAGAGCCAGGCCACTGTAAATGAATACGCAGCTTGGTGACCTTAAAAACAGCCCAAAGCAAAAGCAGAAGCATCGCACATGCCCCGGAACGTCTTTGATCATATGAGGGTGGAGTAACGGCGAACACAGCTGATTTCTTCAGCGTTGAAACAGCTCGACCTCTGGACCTCTCCAACAAGGCTTCAAAAGAGTCGGGTCGGGAGGAAGAGGGTGGAGGAGAATCGAGCGTTTAATGTGCGCAGGTGCGTACCCTACTTTTTCAAAAAACCAATCGGGCTGCAGCATCAACGCAAGACTAAAAAGCTGCCTTAGCGCATCCCGAAACTGGCGCTCTTTTCTGCGCTGCCACTGTGCTTAAAATCGAAAGAGGAAAAGAAGGGGACGGCGGAAGGTGAAGAAAACGCAATGACAGCGGGGTGCCTCTAGCCGTGAAAACAAGGGAATAAAAACCAGGGATTAAAAGCACTGTTGTGGCAGCTACAGCGGTCTTCAGCGCTGCATAACGGTACCGGAGGTTGGTCATGATCGGACGCGGATTCTGGGTATGTAAGACCAGGCTAGGGAAGAGGGGGAGCAAGCTTGGGATTGTGTCTTTTTTATGTGGGACGATTGCATGCGCAGCCCTGTCGGCTCTGCTTTTTGTGGACTTTATTGAATCATGGGTCACCTCCATGGGAATGAACACCGTGGTAGAACCGCACATCGGCATCATCCCTCCGCAAAGCGTCCCTCCCAACAGACCCGAGGAATTTTTGCTCATGCCCAGCCCGCTTGTGTGCCAGCGTGCCAAGCCTTACCTCATTACAATGGTCACTTCCGCTCCTGCCAATCAAAGGGCCCGCCAAGCCATCAGGGACACCTGGGGAGGAGAGGTGGAGGTGAGAGGTCTGCGGGTTATGACCCTCTTCATGGTCGGTGTGGCATCTGATCCCGGACTGGCTAAACTGCTGATAGAAGAGGCTCGGGAGAAGGGAGACCTAATTCAGGGGCGTTTTTTGGACACGTACTCCAACCTCACCCTGAAGACCCTGTCCATGCTGGGCTGGACCCGCAGGTTCTGCCCTCAGGCTCACTTCATGGCCAAAGTGGATGATGATGTCTTGTTCAATCCTAGCGCTCTCCTACACTTTCTGAACAGAAGCCGTAACCCCTATGAACAAGGAGACTTGTACCTTGGCAGGGTGCATCTCCATGTGGCTCCGGACCGGGACCCGGAGAGCAAGCACTACCTCCCCTCAGGAGCATATCCTCCCTCTGTGTTTCCAGACTATTGCAGTGGCACAGCCTATGTTCTGTCCCGCTCTGCATTGCTTAAAATTTCCCTGGCAGCTTCTGCATCACCTTTATCCACACCTCTGCCCCCTGAGGATGTGTTTGTAGGCCTTTGCGCTCGGGCAGCTGGAGTGCTACCCTCACATTGCTCTCTCTTCTCCGGTGGACCAGGTGTGCCGTACGGGCGCTGCTGCTATCAGGCCATGGTGTCCGTTCACCACATCCCACCCAGAGACATGCTGCACTACTGGGCTGATGTGCATTCATCACCACCCTGCTCCTGGCTGAATCTACGGGCTTCTTTGGGGATTTGCAAAGTCCGGGCGATGCTGGGCACAGCTCTGGGGCTGGAGCAAGGACTGTGAGGGTTAACAGAATGCAAACCTGGACTTACTGGAGGCTGTGCCTCGCTTCAGTACTGTGAACAGCACAAGTGCTCTTCAAGCTGTGAAGCTACACATGCACTAAAAAGAAAAAATGCTTTGTTTAATTTTATAGCTTTATTTTTTTAAATACTTCAATGTATTTATGTGTCTTACTGAAAGGGAAAGATCAGCTGGTAGTATAGGGAGCTGTCAGGCGAATCTGTAACCTTTAGAGTCCTACCGCCTCCTGCATTATTAGACACAAACTGTACATGTAGAGCAGTTTGGCATGCTGATACTTAATAGTGAGCTGCTAATGTGATGAATGCACATTGAAACAATGGTTTAGACATACTACATCTAATATCAATAGGCTGCTGCTACCTTCATGTTTAATACTTGCACAGGCCTACAGTCTGTCACCAATATTTCAGTCTAAATGCATGTTCACAAAAACTAGAATTGATATAGAAAAATCACAGACTTCATACAGAACCACTGCAATAGGAAGTAATAATGAACCCCAACCTGTTCTATGCTAAAGAATTTCTGTACTCACTTATAATGACTAGAGTAGATAAAATGGGATTCATGGTGTTAATCACCCAGAGGGACATGATAGTCATATGTAATAGGAAGGAATAAACATAACTGGATACGGTGACTTTTAGACCTCTTCACGAAGGCTTCACATTACAGTAGAGTTGGAACAGATTGTACAATAACTATTTAATATCCTAGCTCATCAACCAACAATGCAACTAGTGACCATAAAACTAATGTGATTCACAATATTATTTATAACATTTCTCACAAATTGTGAGATTACACATTGATTGGCAGCTTTGCAGTGATGTGCAGGTTTTATGGGCTGCCATGCCAGGCTGGGATGACATACATTTTCAATGACGTTGCTATTTGTCAATGAAGCCCTGGGCTGTTATTCTCCCCCACAGCGTTAAAGGAAAAGCTGATGCATTGTACTCAGGAAAAAATGTGCTATGAAAATAAAGCAACAAATAAACCATTCATTCAATTCAAACTACTCTTTTTTTTTTTTTTCTTCCCAGAATTGAACATTTCTATCCAACTCTTCTCCATCCTCCATGAAAATAAAGAAAAGCAGCCAATCCATGAAGCTGCTATGGTTGGGTTATTTTGAAAGCCTCACTTGCATCAAGGCATCTTATGTGTGGCCAGAAAACTACATGTAATGCATGAATCCCAACAAAGTAGCCATCACACATGCATAGATGCCAATTAAAAAGAGGCACAAATATCATTTAAAATACCAAAACCTTTAAGTTCCTAAGATGATCATGTTTCTTTTGTTCTAATTTGGAAGAAAAGGCTTCCGTCTGTCTCAAAGTGCTTAAGTGTTTTAGATTCAGCTGTGATTTCAAATAACAGTGAATTTAAAGGCTTGGCATTACAGTGTTTAATTTTAGAATTTATTTAAACAACAGTTGACATATGCTCAGGAAGTTCAGAGAGAAGAACATCATCTGACAAGGTTAAAAATACAACTTAACAAAAATTCTGGATGACACTAATGCCAGCTAGCACATCACATTATCTGCAGACAGGATGCACTTCAGGCTACAGACATCAAATATAGCTTTCCCTACTCCACTCAACATTGATTAGTTCCCCGTCACAATGCAAGCCTTTATTTCTAGAATTTCAGCCGTTGGTGTTTTGCTGGTGGAATAATGTGTCCAAAAAAAAGTGTTCTTTATGTGAAGTTCAGAGGTCACTCCCATAGAATGTCACTGGGTTTTCAGCTACACAAAGCATACTCCTTTTCTATTTTTTGAATCTGTCCAATGCAGATTTCTGGGAAGAAAATGTAGCCACATTCTGCTCTCTCTCCCTCCTTTCTTTTTCCATCTTCATTTTGTCCTCCACGCCTTTTCTGATTATGTCCTGGGGAATAAACAAGTCAAGAGAGATCAGCCATGGACTCCAAATACAGCAGAAAAGTCACAGAGATTTAATTAAATTTCATCTCATAACTTGGACTACATACCCTCTGCTCCCCATGGGCCACTTGTTTCTTGCGCCTCTCAACAGCTCCTGCAGAACTACGACCTTTTTTTTTAAACTTGGGAACAAATTTTTCTTTAGCAAGTGGGTCAAAGCCCTGAAACAAACAAACAAAAAAAAAGATAAAACATGCTTTTAGAAGTGTGACAATAATAATTAGCCTACTATAACTTCAAAATATGCAGATATGCATATGCATCTTAAATACACAGATGATTTAAGAGACTGACCAGAGCCTCAACCCTGTCTTGATGCCTTTGAGCCAAGGTGGCCTGGTCAACCTGTGCCAGCGCAGTGGGGTCAAGGCTGATAAGATCTGGCTGAATCTTGTCCAGCAGGGCTTTAACCTCCCATTCCTGTCTCTGCTTCGCACTTCGATATGGATTTGCATCCAGACCATCAAAGTTAGGCTCACCAGCACCTGTGATGGCAAATGAGAGACAGCAGAAGTAGAGAGGGAGGAGACAGTTTTAATCAACTGAAAAATCTATGTTGGGATTTAAGGAAACATGAAAATTTACTTCAGTGAATGTAGCTATTATAACAACCCATCTGTCAAACTTTTCTGCTTCGGCCTTAACCTGTACAATGTAGTTCAGAGTACCTCTTACATGTCTAGGTGTAATAAAAAACTGAGTCTGACCTGGTACGAGCATGCTGGTGAAACCTTCTCCATATCCAACTCCGAGGACATCCTCAAAGGGACAGAAGTGGAGCCCCCACACTGTTCCCCGAACTCTATGAGCCATGTATGGTTTAGTCACGGGTGTGCTCCATACATCCTTGTAAATCTGCAGGGAGACAATTTCCACATACTGAAATTAACATGTTGTATCTACTGCTTTTTAAACCAGCACGGGCACCTCGTCAGTGGAAATGTGGTATTAGTATTGTGGCCCTGCCTGCGCATAGATCGCTTTGCTGTTCAAGTTACTGCTTTGCTTTACAGATCCCATCGTTTTCCATTAGTTTTCTTAGAGGATTACTTTCTAGAGCTGCAATCATACAACCTTCTAAGAGCAATAGCTATTTAAGAGTCACTTTCCTGCAACCCCACAGATCTTCCTCTTTGTGTTTCACTAGCCAGACTTCCATTTGTATTAATCCACAGCACATCACTGCTCTAAATGCAAATAACCACTGATTCTTCACCACCATCTAATTTTTCAATAAATGAGAAATGTAATGTCGCCTCACAACAAGAAGGGTCTGTGTTCAAAGCCTGTGGGGAGTTTGCGTGTTCTCCCCTGTGTCTGCATGGGTTCTCTCAAGGTACTCCTGTTTTCCTCCCACAGCCCAAAGACAGGCATGTTAAGTTAACTGGTGATTTGTGAATATGAGCATGAATGGTTGGCATGTCTTTCTATGTTAGCACTGTGATAAACTGATAACCTGTCCTGGGTGTACCCTGCTCAACGCCATATAACAGAACACTTTATGAAACGACTAATGCCTGTTTTATGTTTGCATGGGATGTAGTGCAGGCGTTAGGGAGATAGTCACAGACTGCCTATCTGCCTGCAGTGTTTGTTCTCAATGAAATCAATGTACAAAATATGTTTTACAACCAGTCTGTGGACCACTCTTTATTGTGTTGTTGGTCCATCAGCTGGCCGTGGAGAACACATACAAAGAGCTGAAGTGAAACAGAGTGTTAAAAACAATAAAAAAAAATGTGTGCATTGCAGCTACTTTTCACATTTTTTTTTTCCTTAAATCTTTGATGATTCCCGCCCACTTGTCAAACAATCAGCATTTAACCAACGCCCGTTTGTGGTGGGTGAAAACTCCTCCCAGTTCACAGTCCAAACGGAAATGCGTACACAGACGGACACATTTGTGAAACCATAAATTATGCTTAATGTGGGCAGTGTGGATCTGATAACCTGAACGACATCTCCCGTGGCTGCAGATAGCAATCCTCTCTGGCTCAGTGACAAACAGGAAGCTCCAGCAGGAAGGAAGTATGACTTGAGGGGCTTGAAGGCTCTTATGTCATACACCTTCAGCTTCTTGTCCATTCCAGATGTCACCATGTACCTGTCAAAAGAAAAGCACACCATAATAAAAGACTACTCTGACTGGACATAAAACATGTGCGTGAACACCTCACTTATGATTGCTGAAGCTTTTAAGTCTCCAAGAGATTCATTTGTCAAGGTTACATAGCTGAAGGAAAAAAAAACTTTCACAAAAATAAACCCAAAGCCTACGGGGAAAATCTTTTTTGTTGATTTTCTGTTAAGGGAACTACATTGTGAGCTGATTTCTATACAGGCTTACCAAAAAAAACAAAAAAACAAAAACAAAACCCACAAGAGAAGGAAAGATGAAAGAACTAAAAACTGTGGCACTCTATGTGCTTTACAGGCCTTTATAGATATTTTCCTGTGAACTCCTGCTATAAATTGCAAGTTCTTAAAAGATTAAGTAAAATATACACTTACTGGCCACTTCATTAGGTACACCTGTTGCATACTCAGTTTTTCTAAATGTGATAGTTTTAGTTGACAAAAACTCAAAAAAGTTTTAGTCAGCTTTAGTGGGGAAAAAGAAGAAAGTATTAGTCTTTACAAATTAATTTGAATAATTAGTGGAAACAGTGGAATCAATTATGTGGTGTATTTTTATCATTCGACATCAGTATTTTCTATCAATATTTTTATATCATGTAATGTTACATGTATTAATCACACACACTGAATTAATGGTCACACTATATATATTATTTGTCACATATATTAATCACACACACTGGATTAATGGTCACATTATATATTATATGTCACCTATATTGTCACTCACACACTGGTACACTGCATGCTTTAGGTGAGTGGAAAGGACTGAGGCCTCCTAAGCCAGGGCCATGGGTTTTTTCCACTGGTAGAACTGCACTCATTCATATTTAGAGGTTCACCTTTGTACACAGTGCACTTTTGACACAGTATTGCCAGAGTGAAGGTCTGGTAGCGGGGAGTGTGTGTCCTGAAAAGGGGAGTTGAAGTCCCACCTGAGCTACTGAAAAATGTAAGGGAGAAATTGTGTATTGAGATAAGACCGCCCTAAAAGTGTTTCTTATAATGTGAAAACATGGATAGAAGCGCTCAGGTGGGAGGTATTTTCACGTGGGAAAAGTTGTTTGTTTATGACAGCCCAGATAACAGTGTTGGAGCCATTGCATGAGGATCAAACTCATAGTGGATTGGGAGCATCCTTCTATGCCCATTGTTCCTGATAACAGCAGGGGGCGGTGCGAGTTTGGGCGATAAAAGGCAGAGGCAAGGTTGGGAGAGAGCATCTCTATTGGGCTCCTTTAGCGCACTTTTTGCTTTTCCTATCTCCTTTGTAAGGGCTCCAAAGGCACACACTCCCGGGAGGGCTTTTTGCTTTCTTGTACTTTGTTTAATTTTGTGCTTCAATAAATCCTGGAAACCAAACCTGCTCATCTCCAGTGAGTTTTCGTAAAGTGTGGAGTTACTATCAAGGTGCATTTGTTTTCACTGGTCTCACTCCCACCTGGTAAGAGGAGCAGTGGGAGAGAGCCGTTACCACGACCCGACAATTACTTCAAAAATACAATAAACAAAAACACTGGCAATTGGGGCTTTATTTGTCAGAATTTGCTAAAGTGCAATGAACATACATATGCCCAAAATATAAGCAATGGATGCAAAACACATGCTTAACTTGACCTTGTCTGCCAGGGCAATTAAGTTGATACCACACAACATCAGACTATCTTTAACTAGTGCAAAATATCAGGGTGGTGAGCCTTAAGATGCCAGGTGCCACTTAAGATTTGCTGTCTTTTTTTAGAAAAGTTTTAATCCACAGTTACCGCCATCTCCCTGGACAATGCATTCAGTTTTCCTTTCAAATGTGTTATATTGAAAATAAGTCCATAGATCTTTTCTTGGTTTGCATCCACCGAGCCCACTTGTGCAACGTCCAGCATCTGCCATGGTCCATCAGTGATTAATTAATTTCACATAGTTATTAATGGCCCACGGGTAAATAGCGCTCCACCACTCATACTTATGATGCACTGCACCAGCTGCAGCGAAGGCCGCAACCTGTGCACTAACCTGTTTTCTGCGCTGACAGTGACACATTGATTAGTGATGAGCGGATAAAAACAGCGGTCAGCATTTTTTACAGTGACATTTAAGCTAGTCTGACCCCCAAAAATGGCCAAATGAAACAGGGATTTTCCAAACAGGTGGGAGGCAAAGGACCTGATTGGTGACACTGGACGTAAACTGTCCGTCTCTTTTCCTCACCTGAGATGTGCAGGGAAAAGAGAGGATTAGTGAGACAGATGCAGGAGAAGATGTAGAGGGAGACCTGCACAGGTGAGCTAACAGTGCGTTACTGCTCACACACCAGGAAACGCTACACAGCAAAGTCCTGAAGACACAACACGAGCATCGTAACACAGACATATAAGAGGCAAAGGTTTAAGTCACCGGCAGTTTCGAAGGAAATAGCTTCTGAATTTGGTGACTTGCCCTATACACAGGTGTGATGAGCTACCTGAGGAAATCTGTCAACTTCATGAAAAGTAAAGTAAAAGTCTCAGCAGGGCTCCGGGATGAAAGGTGGCTGTGAGAAGCATCCATACGTCTGTGGAGCTTCAGGGACGGGACCATGTGATTATGGGTGTGACTGCCCAAAAAACCCCAAAAAAACAAAACTCAGAGCAGGTCTCCACTGCTGTGTTTGCAGCTGTGCTTTTTGCTGAGAAACTGGACACACTGTGCAGTTTACGCAGTGTTTTTCTGACTGAAGTGCAGAAATTCACTTTATTTATGTTATTTTTGAAGAAAAATATAATTTTATATTTTATTTAATGTGTTGAAGAAAAAGTTGCTGTATTCTGGTCATTCAAATTCATATTGCTGATTAAAATTATTATTTTTAGTCCTGTTCGACCTGCAATTTTGGCCCATCCTGTGACTGAGTTTGACACCCCTGGATTAAAGTAATGGAGGTGGTGGGCATGACCAAAAACAGATGGGATGCAGCAACATTGCTGATAGGTTTTAGCTTTTGACTGACAGATTACAAGCACAATAGGCAGACATGTCATGCATTTTGGATGACTGATGGAACATCAATTAACCTTCTTGTCCAGTTTCGTCAACGAAAACTCACAGATGTCTCGTCATGTTTTAGTCATCAAAGAGCTATGTTTATCTCGTCATTGTCATGAAAAAAAAAAGGGTTGTCAACGAAATAATTTCATCTTCGTCTTCATCATCGTCAAGTGAAACAACACTGGTATGTAAGCAGTGTCAAGATGGCCTGGTGAAATTCATGCAGAGCATCAGAATGGGGAACAAAAATAATTTAAGTGACTTTGAATGTGGTGTGCTTGTTGGTGCCAGACAGACAGATCTGAGTATTTGAGAAACTGCTACTCTATTTGGATTTTCCTGCACAACCATCTCTAGAGTTTACAGAGAATGGTCTGAAAAATACAAAATATCCAGTAAGCATCAGCTCTAAGAGAATGGCCAAACTGCTTCAAGCAGAGAGGAAGGGAACAGTAACTCAAATAACCACTTTTTACAACCAAGGTATGCAGAAGAGCATCTGAATGCACAGCATGTCAATCATTGATGCAGATGCAGAAGTAGAAGAAGACAACTGAGTGCCATGCATTGCAGCATCATCTGGTGGAAGATGGCTGCATAACACTGAGGACACATCAATTTCCCTGCATTAGATATCAGTTAAAATTTTAACAATTAGATTGAACGAGCACTACAGCAATAGTGACAATTAGTCTTCTGATCGACTAGTGGTGTACATCCCTAAATAGAACATTGGAAAAATGTTGCCTGGTCTGATGAGTCTCAATTTCTCCTGCAACATTCAGATGGTAGGTCAGGATTTGGCATAAAAACATGAAAGCATGGACCCATTCTACCTTGCATCAACAGTTCAGGCTGTTGGTGGTGTAATGGTGTGGGGATATTTTCATGGATCACTTTGGGCCACTTAATACCAACTGAGCATCACTTAAATGCCACAGTCTACCTGAGTATTGCTGCTGACCGTGTCTATCCCTTTATGACCACAGTGTACCCATCTTCCGATGGCTGCTTCCAGCAGGATAACGTGCCACGACATAAAGCTCAAATCATCTTAAACTGGTTTCTTGAGTATAAAAATGAGTTCACTATACTCAAATGGCCTCCAAAGTCACCAGATCTCAATCCAATAGAGGACCTTTGGGATGTGGTGGAATGGGAGAGTCACATCATGGATGTGCAGCTGATCAATCTGCAGTAACTTGTGATGCTATCATGTCAATATGGACCAAAAACTCAGAGAAATGCTTCCAGCACCTTGTTGTATCTATGTCATGAAAAATTAAGGCAGTTTTGAAGGTTGCAAGGTGTATCTAAAAAAAGTAGCCAGTGAGTCAATATATAAAACGATGCTTTTAGTGCTTAGGACTATTGTGAAACATCATCAGTATAACTTTGACAGAATTCACAAAACATTTCTGCTTCTCTCCTCTGTGAAAAGATTTATGTGACTTACGTGCCCGTCTTGTCCACAGCGACGGAGCGCACACTGCCTTGGTGACAAAGCATCTTGACAAGGGCTTCTTTCTGGTTTGGTGACCACAGGGTGACCGTGCCGTTAGCATGACCTAGATGGATGATGGCATTATAAGGGTTCTGGCACATCACATCAAGTCGGCCAGTTTTGGTGCAGATAGCTGCCACTTCTTTTCCCACTGACACATCCAGGTACTGCAGGAAACTGGTAGCACTCTAAAGATGACAACAAAAACAAGGCTTCGCTTTTAAATTTAAATTATTGTCAACAAAAGTTTTTTCTCATGTTTATTTATCAGATTAATCTCTAAACTATCACGGTTTTGTCTGCAAGACATGAAGTGCTAGACTGACGCATGTTTCTGCAACAAAACTGTATATTGTCTGAACTCCTCTGTAGTGGATAATAAGTTGTTTTTATGTGTTGTTACATATTGTCATGATTGTGGTACCCTCTCAGCCAGCTCACGCTTAGATGCAGAATCAATTTTTTTCCCCCCTTTTTTTTTTGTATTGGAAGCTTCCCGGTTTCTCTTTGTAGTCTGAATTTGATTGGCCAATCACATTTGTTTGTATGTAGGAAAACAGCATTTACCAAAATACATGTGAAACTCTACCATGATTTAGCTTTTTATAAGCTTCTTTTTAATTGATTTTTATCTAGAACCACACAGACGGTCACAAATAACAGGACGTCTTGGCCTGGAAATCTGCTGACTATACAGGAAGCCAGAAAATTTAGGCTTAATCAGCAGTCAAAGCAGGAAAATTTTAATAACGAGACTATGACTGGAGAAAATTATGGCTTAATGAAAAATACTGGCAGCTGGCAGTGATACTCCTCAGCCTCTTAGTAGATGCACCTATGGTATTAATTCTAGGTGACTTCCTTCTTGAGCAACTACACAAAAGATTTTCAGAAAACTTGACCTGAAAATCTTGTGAAGTCACAGAGACTTGAACTCAAGATTTTAAGGAGATGTACCTATGGTATCAATTTAAAAAAATCCTGTTGCCTCGTTCTCAAGTTATCATGTTCACAATAATTGAGTATCCGTGCCACTCAATGCCCACCTGTCTGCCTGCCCGCCCGCCAGGGCAGGTTGACGACAATACCCCATCAGCCTTTTAGGGCTGAGGGGAAAAAAGGACAATATATTATTGTGGAAATGGAAATGCAAGAAACAGAAAGATATAAGATCAATTAATATGAACTCACCGCTGTGGCTAGCAAAAAGTGATAGGGGAGGAACTGCATACGAAGGACGTCATTGAATTTTCGGATGCAATGAAGCTCTATTCCATTAGAGTCATAGATATAAAGCCACTTCTTCTGAGCCACTGCATACATAGTCTCACTATGAAGCCACCTAAATAAAAGGCAGAAATTTGTTTTAGTCCGGAGGAGATGTTCAAAAATGATTGACAATGATGTTGTTTGTTGATATGTGAGACATGGCTTTCCGCTTTGTGTGACTTACTTCACATCATTGACAGATTCCATCACATTTATCTCACACATCAGCTGTTTGGACACCCAATCTATACAGGCAACATGGCCTCTCCTCCCACCAAGCAGCAGGTGACTGAAGTGAAGAGAATATAAACATGAACAAAATTAAAACTTATAAAGTCTCTTTGCTAAATGGTATTAAGTGGTGAAGCTGGTGTACCATTTAGCAAAGAAGCCAGAGTTATCAAAGGCTTAATGTTGAAATCTAATCACAAACGGAGTTGGAAATAAATATGTTGCTCGTATATGCTGGGAGAGAAAATACTGTTATATAAGCTGCTTAACATTTACTCTAGAAATGAGTATTTGCCTTGCCAACCCCTCTGGCAAACAACGCTAATCATTGCTCTGTTCCATACGTCAGCCCTGGAACAGGGCACTGATCAACAGAGCTATGCTTGAAATGGAGTTATGCTTCTAGTATGTGACTGAACTGGATGGACTACAGTAAATAATTTTGTCAGAAGATAACAGTACCCAACATGACAACACCCAGTACCATTAACACGATGGTTTCAGATATATTTTTTCTATGAATCACTGTCTAGTATCCCAGTGTTTACTTCTGTTAATGTCACCACTGTGAGTGACATGGATGGATCAAACTGACCTGAGTTTCCATCAATCTTTTTCTTAGACTGTTGAAAATTTCTGAAATCTAAGCTGTCCTGAACATTAAAACAGGATAACCAGCAGCAAAAGCTTCAAAAAAAAAAAAAAGAAAAAAAAAAAAAGGCCAGTTTGTACATGTACATAGAGCCCAACCAATATTATTGGCTGATATCAGCAATTTGGTAATATATTGGTATTGCATTTATAAAGGCAGATGAAAAGTTAAATAGTAAAGAAGAGATGGAAGAATCACACTTTAACCATGTTGAGTGTTGATACTGCATAGTTTGTCCAACAGAGGGAGGCTATGTGGCCATTAAAAATGAGTGAGATCCTGATATCCACCGTAAGTAAGAAGCCAACTCATTCATCTGAAAGTGGTTGGGGCTGTCACGGTACTTCTCAGAAACAGGATTCTTTGGGAGGAAGACACTGCAACTACCACTGAAGTCCATCCGAAGTCCACTGACCAGTCGATAAGGGATGCAAATGCCAAGGTGCCTACTGGCTGCAAGTGGAATGCTCAAACCGAGGTGGACAGAGCTATCGGTAGTCTGCAACACCAAGAGATAATTGGCACAGTCCAGGCAGGGAGAGCAGGGCTAGGCTAGGATAGGGAAAGGTGCTACGGTTTTGGTCCAAGGCCAACTGCAAAAGGAGGAAGGAGATGGTGGTGGCAGAGGTGATGAGGATGGAGGAAGAGCGCTATATATCAAGGCTGTGTCACAAGGGCAACAAGTAAGCTGGACAACCTGGGAGGGGGATGTCAACCAGAACATCAGTTAGTCTGAACTGTGGAAGATCCCACAGGCAAGGCTCAGCTTCCTTATTCGCTCCACATACAACTCGCTTCCCTGTCCTCTGAACCTTCACCAGTGGTTCGGGAATGAGGAAAGCTGCTTGCTCTGCAATGTTCCCAGTGCAAGCTTCCAGCACATCCTGTCACGCTGCAAGACTGTGCTCTCCCACGGGCACTATAGCTGGCACCATGACCAGGTTTTGAGAAAGCTAGCCAAAATGCTTGAGGAGCATTGACTGGACAGCAAAGAACCACCACCAGTGGAGGACCACACCAACTTTGGCACACTTCACACCAGAAACAAGAGCCCACTTGAGGCTCGACTCACTGAGTAACTGAAGAAAAGAAAAAAAAAACCCAAAACACTAGAGGTGGAGATTGAGGCTGTCTTCGAGTGCAAGAAGGCCAAATATGAAGGGCTGGCTGCCAAGTGCCGGGAAGCAGGCTGTAAGACCATCATCTACCAAGTGAAGGTTGGATGCCTGAGCTTTGTAGGACTATCAGCCATACACCGCTTGAGACACGCAGGAGTTACTGGAAAAAAGCTGAGGAAGGTAATGAAAGGTCTGGCAGAGGAGGCTGAGAAAGGCAGCTTTTGGGTCTGGAAAAGGAGGAAGGACAGGGGCTGGGGAAACGACTAACCTAGACAATGGCCGAATGAGTGAAAATCAATCAGCTGCAAGGAGTGACAGGGAGACATCCCTATCACTGCTCTGCCAACAGGAAACATACCAGGAGTAAAGGAGTGAAACGTTGGTGAATGGTGGTACATGGCTGATGACCTTGCAGCTTACACATCGGCACTGGAGATGGTGCGACAGGCAGTAATGCCCAGCGGGTCATTCCACCTACCTGTACAGTTAAATTCAAACTGCATTTTATATTATCTTAGTAAAGACTCATACATTATTTTTTAAACACCACTTTCAGCTGCTCCCTTGTCACAAGTGGTTGTCACAACAGGGAGCTTAACATGTTTGATTTAGCAGAGTTTTACATCATATGCCCTTCCTGACAAAACCCCGAAGGGGGTTTGTGTCTCTGGTTGGAAATGAACAACAATCTTTTGCTTGCCAAGCACTATGGAACCACGATT
Organism: Archocentrus centrarchus; assembly: GCF_007364275.1. NCBI lineage: Eukaryota > Metazoa > Chordata > Actinopteri > Cichliformes > Cichlidae > Archocentrus > Archocentrus centrarchus. The sequence goes on from NC_044352.1 coordinate 14,576,729, forward strand.
GGCTCATGAATAATTATAGATAACAAATGTCAGGGAAATATTTTCATATTTCATGTGCCTAAAAGAAACACAAGAGACCTGATGGCCTATAGAGCTCCGCTGCCAAATGTTTTACTTGTACAATAACTAATTTGGCTGTAGGTCAACCATCACTGAGCTGATACTTACTTTTTGTTTACAAATGTAAAAAAAAAATAAAATAAAATATTGAAAATCTGGAACATTCTGTAGACCTTCGCCCAATGAATACTCAAAGTTTCAGAAAAATTGGGCAACAAAATAAGGAAGGAGTCACAATTGAAGTTAAACATAAATCTACAGCAATTCTTGAAAATTCATAAAAAAATAAAAATAAAAGTCCAAAATCAGAAATTGGAGCATTTTGGAGTCAAGAGAACTTGACTCAGTCAACATCAGAGAAAAACACTAATGTTTGTGGCTGTGATAACAGGAGCTGCAACTGCTCCAAATCCACTTCATACTTTGCATGTCATGTGTGATACTGACCGTCCAGTCTTGCTGTAATCCACACGATATGGTCCAAACTGAGATAGTTTCAGATTAAAATACTGAGGAGAAGAAGAAGAGAGCAAGAAATAAATGAACAACACTCACTCTGGTAGTAACAACTTCATAATTCTGGAAGCACCAGTGCTGTGTGCAGTCACTTTTGGGATTCTTTTCTTCTATAACATGGCATAACAACTGATCAGAGTAAAGAGGAAGCTACGTTCAGCCTCTCCCTTGTCACAAGGGGTTGCTACAGCAGGTAGCTCTGCATATTTTGATTTGGCACAATTTTATTCCAGATGCCCTTCATGATCCAACCCCAAAAGAAATGTGTCTTTCCAGCTGGAATTGAAACAGTGACCTTTCACTTGGCTTTGCAGTAGTTTATGGAGGAAACCATAAATCACCACAAAATCCAAAAATAAACAATAGGACTTTATTTTATAACACCATGTCTATTTGTCTATTTGAAATTTAAAAAAATGGATACATAATTAATAATTACCGTTGGAACTTTTAAACTGACATCTTTTAAAATTTTAACCAGTAAATTGTTTTCTAACAAAATTGTTATTTTACACTAAACATCTACCATATTTTCCGGACTATAAGTTGCACTTTTTTTTCATAGTTTGGCCGGGGGTGCAACTTATACTCTGGAGCAACTTATATGTGAAATTATTAACACATTAACCAAAATACTCAGACACTTGACATGTCCGTGAACCAGCGCGTTAAGGCAGTCTTGTGCAACCTGTGGGAGCAGAGGCTGATGGATGGAGAGCACAGCTTCACGGCACCCAGGAGAATGCACCACCCAACTTTCCTGGAAGTCATTGGATGGATCAACAAAGCATGGGCTTCAGCGACAACTAAAACCATCCTGTCAGGATTCAGAAGGCCAGAATAATTGGAACTGCAACTGACGACGAGTCTGACGAAAGCGACGCTGAAGGGGAAGCGGCGCTTCATCTACCTACGGAGTGTGCGGAGTTGTTTAGAAGTAACACCGAGGATGAAGAATTAAATGGATTGATGGTTTGGTAAACTTGTTAGCATGTTCTTTATGCTATGATTATATGAATAACTGTTAATGTTACGTTAACATTACAGACAGGTACTCAGTTCATTGTGCGTCATGTAACTGAATGTGTTACGTTAGCATACCATAGGCATAACCGTATTCGGCCTGTTCTTTAATCCATTATCCATTAAATTGCCTTTCAAGATGTAATGTCTGTTCTTGGTCTCGGATTCTATCAAATAAATACACCCCCACCCCCCAAAAATGTGACTTATAGTCCAGTGTGACTTATATATGTTTTTTCTTCTTTATTATGCATTTTTTGGCTGGTGCGACTTATAGTCCGATGTGACTTATAGTCCGAAAAATACGGTATACGGTGAGCATTCCTTAAACTTCTTTTTCATAATCTGAGCCAGAAATCTCCACTTCAATATTACTTCAGGTGATATTGGAGGTTTTTACAGAAGTATTTGCTTTTTAATCATTCAGAACTCTAATTTACTTAACGTTTTATTCCTAAAAACAAAAGGGGAAAAAAAAAGAAGCTTTTTTTGGATGCAGAGTATATTCTAATTTATAGGGTAATAAACATATATTCTAAATTATCTCAATGAAGAAAAAAAACAAACCAAAAAATAAAAAACAAAAAAGCCTTAATCTGGGTTTATCCAAAATTTCTATACAAATTTACTTATTCACTTCGTTTTTCAGGAAATTTCTCTTCCCAAAAATAATATTCATGACCAACTAGACAAGTTTCATGGTGACAGGGATTAGTATTTTTTTTCCTTAATAAACATAGTGCCAACTTAAGGTGCAATTTGTTAAAAAAACCAAAAAAAAACCCAACAAAGACACATGTGACTAAGGTTCCAGTACCTTTGCTCCAGATGTTATATCCACAGCGTCTGCAATATCCTCCTGTGAAATTGTAAATGTGTCCTCATCTTCATCTCCTTCTAGAAATCTGAGATCAGAAGGAAACAGCACTCAAAGGGACATTTTTCATCATATGATCGCTGTCACAGTCAGCATACAATGTGACACAAAAAAGGGAGAATCATTTCAAGGCACTTACCCTGCCTCCTCTGGGAGGAGAAGGTCAAACCGGGCCGCTTGCTTCTGGGCCATTTCTGAAGCATCTTCTGAACGTGCTATAATGTCTCTCAGCTTGTATTGCTTATGGTGGGGCTATAGAGAAAAAGAACAGAGAAACAAGATGAAGGCTGGAAACAAGGGCTAAAAATAACTTAGTATTTAAAAAAAAAAAAAAGCCACTTGGATGCTTACCTTTTTAAGTTTCTCTTTCCTCTTGAATTTCTGCACCCTGTCTTCTGGAATGGGAGCAGGCCCTGGAAATGGGTCTGATTTCTGAGAGAACATAAATATTAGTTAGAACAAAAAAAAAAAAAATCATATTAAAATTGAAGAGTAGAACCAGACTGAATTGTGGTAAACATTAAAGGTCATCTTCTTCCAGTCATAAGGCCTGCTTCACACTTAAGTAATTCAGCAAAAAATTCTGTACAAGGCTCATGAGTCAACACATGGGTTTTGCAAAACCTAACAGGAGATCAGGTTACCTTTATTAACACAACTGTGCTATTGTTTGGACATTTTGTAACCTGGGCTGCTGTTACACTGCAAAAAGGTGACGCACAGACTGTTACTGTAACGAAGGGTACCCAAAGATGCATCTTAAACAGGACGTGCAACACGCAACCTCCCACATCAGTTTAAACAACAACAATAATGATTTTCGCGTGTCAACGTCATTCTTATTCACCTACCCCTTTATTGATTTTATCTCCATCTTTTGGACCCTCCTCTTGCTTTCTCTTCTTTGCTTTTCGTGTCTTTTGGTCCTTCTGCTGCAGAGCCTTTTCTCCGTCGTTTTTAACTTTTTCTTCTTTCCCCTCCTCCTCCCGGAGCTCCTGCCAGTACCGAGCAGGCGGCTGTAAGACAGGAGCAAACAGTGGCAAGTTAAAAGATGTGACTCTAAGGAATTTCATGGAGTTTATTTATGCCCAGAAACGCTGTTTTGAGCCCCGTGTACTGCTATTCACATTAGCTGCCTGATGCTAGCAAGCAATGAACTGCTATTTCCTGTTTATTAGTTAAAACGCTGTATCTCTTAACTGCAGTTATCAACAGCGTCAAAGGACTGCGATTATGTGCTTTGAGTAATGATTTATCTGTACCTACCTTTTTCTTTTTACCCACGTGTGTATCAGACACAGTTGCCTCGCCGGGAGACGCCATTTCTGTTGTATACGTTTTTCTTGTTCTTGGATTACGGCTGTAGTAAACTGTGTCTGTGACCGCCACCTCTTGGTCTGGAAGGGTTACTGTATCGGCTTACATGTCAAGTGTGTACGTTATAATGAAAACAGGAGGTCCAGAGGTGGCAAAAGTACAGACATTCTGTACTTGAGTAGAAGTACAAGTACTTCTGTTAAAAAATAGTTTGGGTAAAATTTGAAGTACTGGTTAAACTTCTTTACTTCAGTAAAAGTAAAAAAGTACAGGCTCTGAAATGTACTCAAAGTAAGAAAGTAAAAGTCCTTTGGAGGATGTTTCTACCAGCTATTTTTGTGTAAAGCTAAATGAACCTCATTATATATTATTGTAATATATGAAATAATACATGAGAATACAAATGTTATTTCAATCTAAATTTTAATTCTAATGAATGCACTCAGCTTGAATCTGTTATGTAGGACACAAGCTGTGCTACACTTCATGTAACCTGTAACTCTGATCATAAACACAGACACTGTGCTCCAGTCCAACACAGAACTTTACTGTAAATACAGTACAGCAAACTACACTGCAGTATTGTTGATACAATCTTTGAACACAAAGTTAGCAGTTTACTTTGCAGTCCTTACCTTTAAATCTAACCTCTCTTCTTCCTCTCCTGTCCTTTTTCTTATGTCTTTCTCCATCTGAGTGAACGCTCTCTTTCTTTTCTCTCCCTGGAAATTCAGGAGCTGTTCTTTTAGCTAGCAGACACAAGTGACGTTTGGTGAGGTTTGTGATGGGTGAGGTACTGACTCATCTGGAGTCGGATGTTCACATATATGAACCCAAATAGAAGCTTATATTTCAATTTTAATTATGCTAATGATTCATTATACGTTAATCAACTTCATACTGTTCAATAATGATGGAAAAACAAACAAAATATTTAATGTAAGGTCAAAATATTTTTTCGGGGAGGGGGGGGGGGGTTTTCTATTTTTAAATTTAAAAAAAAAACATGTATTATCATACCTTTATTTGAAGATGAAGTCCATGTGCCTATCCTGCTGCTGGGACAGCACTGCCCCCTACTGAAGCAGCACGGTACTTTCTGCCTCACTCTGTGTATTTTCACCGTGCATTTATGAATGACCACAAAGAGTTAACATGTCACATCAGGGGCGGAACTTCTGGGGGGGGGCTGGGAGGACGGCACGCCCCCGGCCCGGCCGCAGAGGGGGCCCGGATGGAAGAAAAGTTAAGATTTCAGGTAGCCAGATCTCTAGCACGTCCGAGGAGAGCTGGAGAAGGCAGGCCCTCTCCTAAGCATATCCAGATGAACAAGGTATACAGCTAAAGGTATAGCTTACTTTACATCACCCATCATTCATGTTTTACATGGGGGTTTTAAAGATTGCCACAGTCAGAACTGAGTCATGGTTGCTAAAAACTTTACAAGACCGACTGACTTTAGTGATGTAGTAGGTGTAAAATATTGAATAAAATGTTGTGCTCGCATGACTGGCTTTATTTTCAGTCTTACATTTAACTTCATGACATGCAAATTTTCAAGTGGATCGATGATATTTCCTCCAAGTGTATTTTGGGTAAAACTCGTCACCAGCTGTCCACCAATGTCATCATCAGTCACTTGGCAACAGATTGTAAACTAAGTGGAGCATTTTTAGGGACTAAGCTAACATGAGTGGCACTTTATAACATACACATTCCCACTTTTGTGGGCATGTGTATGTTGTAAAATTATGTTATGATGAGCTTTATTATTTGGGTATAAAGGGCCCGGTCATTTGCCCCGCCCCCGGCCCAGCTCTGATTTGTTCCTCTAGTGCAGGGGTCATCAACTACATTCGTCCAAGGGCCAAAATTTTTTTTGGCAAACACTATGAGGGCCAGATGCTCTCATAAGGTAAAATAAAAGGAATATTGTATCCTAAGTAATATATTATCATTTGATATGTCAATTTTCCTTTCAAATTTGTACTATTTTTAAATGATGTCATGTGCAAGTCTTGCACTTATGTGCTCTTCTCAGTTATGTTGAGGGTTGTTATGGAGACAGCACAATTATGTGCTGCTGTGGTCATCATAGATATAATGAGCATGGGAAAGAATAAAATATTACATAAGAGCAACAAGTTTATCCTAGCATTCTCTACTTTTCAGAAGGCAGGGCTTTTTTTTAGATTTTTTTTTCAAATGCAAAACCCTCTAAATCTGCCTGGATATTTTTCCTTTTGAAAGAGCTTTTTTCTCTCCATTTTTCTTTTTTAATCTGGATCGTATGGTAAATTTTTGTAATTTTATTACACAGGCAACGTTGAGGTCCCTTCCTTCAAAAATGTTAGAAAGTTATTTACCTACTTTTTAATAAATAATATTTTGTTTGTAAAACCACCAAAATCTTCAGTCTGTCCTCTGCCCAGTGTGAATGAAGGCAAACGGCCCAAATATGAGACTATGATAAAAAGATTTCTATATAGATTCATGCAGTACAACTGCAATGGCAAAAATGCAAGCACATTTATTTTAACAATACCAGAATAGTAGATACTGGGCCGCAGGGGATGCATAGGGGGCTGCACATCAAATCTCCTACCCGTCTGATCCCCCGCAATAATGGTGAGACCCGTGCAGGGTCTCACCAAAAGTGAACCTGATTTAATGCACCTAGAGTTAAATGTCAGATTAAACAAAAAGGTAATATGAGTGGGTGAGTTCATTGCAAGTGTTTGTGTTTTTTTTTTTTTTTACAAGGTCATTGTCAGCTGTCTCATTTTTCATCAACTGTAAAGTTAACTTTTGCATTTTGGTCTTAAACTCATCAAGAAATTCAAAACACAAAATTTATGTCCTTAAATTAAAATTTGACACACCTTCTATGTAAGCTAGAGTAGAACAAAAAGAACACAAGAAATCAAAAAACAAAACATGGGATGAATCTCAAAATATCTAAAAATAATCATTTTAAAGTTCTCTATTTTAAAATGGCTCTTGGATAACTTTGTCTGTACCTGTAAAATTACTGTTCAATTCTGACTCCATTGCATGAAAATCTGGGGAAATTGATAGGTTCAGACTTAGAAAGATCAACAATCAAAATCATTTCAAAGGATTATACCGTACTCAACATTATATTAATTCTGTAAGGGTTAATGATCTGCTGCAGGTCTTTTCTCTCCTCTGAGGTACAGTTGGAGGACCACACTGTACATCCATAGTTCAGGACACTTTATGTGGTGGATTGGTAGAAGATGGTGAGGAGTTTTGGTGGGAGCCCAGTTTTTCTGAGGGACTGCAGGAAGAAGAGTCTCTGCTGGGCCTTCTTTACCACTTCTCTGGTGTTTATTACCCATGTCAAGTCTCTTGACTCCAAGTCTCTTGACTCCCTACCTGTTCCACCTTTTCCCCAGCAATTACCAGACTGGCATGTACTGTGTCCTTATGTTTCCTGAAGTCAATGACAAGCTCCTTTGTCTTGTTGATGTTGAGGAGCAAGTCATTATTTTGGCAGCAGGACGTGAGGGCCTGGAGCTCCTGTCTGTAGGCTGCCTCATCTGCCTTTTTGTTATCAATCCCACCACAGCTATGTCATCTGCAAACTTGAATGTGTAGGTTGTTTCATAAATGAGGGTAGAGTCATGTGTAAAAAGTGTGAATGGGAGTGGATTGAGAACACAGCTTTGGGGGGTACCAGTATTGATGAGTATGTTAGCTGAGTAGAGGTCTCCAAGTCCCATGTGCTGTGGTCTGTTGGAGAGAAAATGTTTAATCCAGCTAAAGAGGTGGTAGTCCAGGCCCAGTGTCAGCAATTTGTCTACCAGCTTGCCCAGGATGACAGTGTTAAAGGCCGAGCTGAAGTCGACAAACTGCATCCTTACATAGGTATTTGGGTTCTTGAGGTGTGTCAGTGCAGTATGGAGCAGGAGTGAGATGGTGTCCTCAGTGCATCTGTTGGTGTTATAGGCAATCTGGTACTGGTCGAGGTCAGGAGGGACGGAGGCCTTGATGTGATTCATTACCAGTCTTTCAAATCATTTCATGATTACGGGTGTTAATGCAACGGGATGATAACCATTCAAGCATGTAACTGCTGAGTGCATCGGGATTGGGATGATGGTCGCAATCTTCAAGTAGGTAGAAACTGCAAGGCAGAAACAGGTTCTGGTTTTCTGTTTTTCACTGTGTGATGCAACATAGTTGTTGGTGAGCCTTTTTCCAAACGTTCACTTTTGAACTTTTTATGCTTCAGCTCCAGTCTGGTGAGCTTGCAGTGGATCACTGGCAATGTTTGGCGACATGAGTGATTCCTGTGGAAAGACTGATGATGTCTAACCTGAAACCTTTGGTTCCTTCAGCTGTCTGAGTATCTTTGTTTACAGTCTGTTCAATTTGTCTGGTCTACTGGAATTATTCCAAAGAGACTGTTCCTTCAAAAGTATCCTTGGGCAAGATACTGAACCCCAAGTTGCTCTCCGGCGCAAGTGTTGTGTGAATGTTAGACTTAGCTTAGTTACACATGGATGGATGGTGTGAATGGGTAAATGTAAACGTGTTGTATTAGCTCAGATAGAGTAGAAAAGCGCTATATAAGAACTAGTCCATTTACCACTGTCCCTCTCTTGATGTTTGAATAAGACAGAGCAAAATCACAACTGTGTCCATGTAAGACACCCAGAAGGCTGAGAGGGGACCATTGTCTTTTCTGAGCTAGTTGAGGAACTGAAAATGAGCTGGCATCTTGCCCGAGAGTTTCCTCAAATCTGGGCTGTGATACTTTATCACACAGGCTGCAGACTGCTTGCAGAGTTTCCTTCAAAGTAAATGAGATCCTAAAGGTGACGCTCCTCTAACCAGGGATCAAAGTATTTCCAGGCTAGTTTCAGGAGAGCCTCATAGAGCAGTTTCTGGAGCCTTATTGCTCAGTTATACCTGTGACCATCACAACCCCCTGTGACTGAGCCATCAGCTAACACTCCTGCTTTTATGTAAAGGTCTCAGACCAGCATCTGCAAAATATTTTCCATGAAAACGCAGGTGGTATGAAACTCCCCCATTCTTAAGATGATGTCCTCAGATGTCTCTGGATGTTTCCGGGTGAATTCAGCAGCTTTGGCATACAATGCCTGGTCAAAAACAAAAACGTTGTTGTTGAGCTGCAGAGACTTTACCGTTGGTAGTTGTGTGACTGGAGTGTTATTTCTTGGCAAATAGCCATTTGCTGCATCCTGTAGAACAGCAGCGTGATCAGCATCAATTGTCTGTACAACTGGAGGAATGGCTCTCCTGCATTGTAAAAAGGAAGCACCACATCCACTGCTCCAGTGCTTCTCTTTGGGCTGCAAGGCAAAGGTCTGGTTTCAGCAAGATGATCAGCATACTCTAAATTTTGCTTGCACTGCATTGTCAGTTCTACATTTCTAGTGAGTGTTTTAACAGCAAAAGGAACACAGTGGCCCTTTTTCCACCGACGAGGTTCCGGTGCTGGTGCCAGCATTTTAACTGTCCAGCGTTTTTTCCACCGCGAACGCAAAATGGGTTCAACTCAGGCCCCACAAGCTGGTCTTGAACCGAGAACGTGTGACAAAAGCAGCAGAAGGGCGTGACTGCCATCTTCACATAAAGTTTTCTACTGCTATTTCACTGCATGGTGTGTATTACATGAGAAAATCAATGTGATTTTTCATGGCTGTGAATTAGGTTTAGGGATGTGCTGATCCAATATTCAGTATCGGTATCGGTCCAATCCTGGCCTAAATTACTGGATTGGATATTGGAAAGAAATAAAATAATGCAATCCAATCAGATATAGAAGGGTAAATAAAGGGTAAAGTACAGAAATGTGTTCCAATAAATTGATTTAAATTATACTTCTTAATATAGTGTTAAAATTTTGTAAGAGACGTATCCAAGATATCTGAGAAAACATTTCATTTGTTAGTTCTGCTAAATTTTGTTTTGTTAAATCATTTTTCTATCCCTTAGGTTCATGCCTGTTTTGGAAGAACACAGATTTGCAGATGATGGGACCCTAATGACCCGTAGCGATTGGAGCCCACAGCAGTACTTCCAACAGTACATTGACCAAACACTAATTCAGGACCTGTCCTTCTTCACCAATCAGCGTATGGTACAGGATTCAGGGTCTAGTTTAAACACAACACCAAAAGAGATCAAAACCTTTTTAGGACTTTCCATGTATACGGCATGCCTTGGATATCCAAGAATCAAAATGTACTGGGCTGCCAAAACAAGAGTCGCAGTTATAGCGGATTCCATGACACGTGATTGTTTCTACAAGATCAGGTCTTTGCTGAAAGTGGTCAATGATCTAGCTGTACCAGAAGATGAAAAGAAAATGGATCCCGTGTGGAAAGTCAGACCAGTTCTAAAGCGAGTCCTCCAAGGTTGCCTTGGCCTACCTAGGCCAACAAAGGTCTGTATTGATGAACAAATTGTTCCATTCACCGGCCGTTGTCCAGTTCGTCAGTTTGTGCCTGGGAAACCAAATCCAACAGGATTAAAGGTTTTCGTTCTTGCAAGTCCAGGTGGCTTGGTACTGGATTTTGAAACTTACATGGGAAAGAACACCTTCACTCAAGTTCAACAGATGGGCATACGTGGAAATGCAGTCCTGCGTTTGACTGAGACACTTCCCAGAGGATCACTGGTCTACTTTGACCGATATTTTACGACCATCAAGCTTCTAGATGCACTACAAGAAAGGGGCTTGTCTGCTACAGGAACAGGAACAAAAGAATCGAATCCCAACAGAGTCCCACTTCACTGCTGACAACATCCTGATTAAAAAACCAAGAGGATCATCAGAAATGATTGTACGGAGACCTGATGAAATAGCAATCACCAAGTGGATGGACAACAAGCCTGTTATCATGGCATCAACTGCCCATGGAGTTGAGCCCCAGGATACCTGTTCCAGATGGTCAAAGAAAGAACAGAGACAAATCCAAGTCCCGAGACCTGCAGTAGTTGCAGAATATAACATCAACATGGGAGGAGTTGACATGTGTGATCGCATGCTCAGCTTCTACAGAATGTCCAGCCGGACCAAGAAGTGGACTGTCCGCACCATACTTCACTTCATTGATTTGGCCATCACCAACTCATGGCTTCAGTACCGACAAGACAGCCAGGCCTTGCAACGGGCTGCAAAGAACACCTCCCAGTATCTGGAGTTCAAACTCCTCTTGGCAGAGGAACTAATAACCCAGGGACAAACATGTCAACAAGACCTGAATGTTTCAAGTGATGAAGAGTTCTCTCTGGAAATCAAAAAAAGGAAGCCCCATCCAGATGAGACAGTAAGAAAATATGGTGCTGTCCACTTGCCTGAAATGGTTAACAGTCCAAGGCCTTTCAGGTGCAGAATGCCTGGGTGCAACAGTAAAACATCTGTGAGATGTGTGAAGTGCCAAATGTTCCTCTGTGTCTCCAAAAAATCACAGTGCTTCCTCAGATATCATAAATGAATGAACTTTTGTGAAATAGAAGTATAATCAGTCGTTCCTAGTTAAATGGCCTACAGCTGGTTAAACTAAGTTCTCAGTTGATCCATGACCTACTTTTCTGATATTTTTATGTAAATATTTTAAATATGTTTTGGTATTCTGCTCACAATGATTTCAGTGGAGCTTTCAATTTTCATAATCAGCTCTTGAATTTTATTAATGTTTCAGACTCGTGATGAATGAAGTCCTGTTGTGCACTGGAGTACACATGTTGTAAAATTTAAAGAAAATTAGTTAAAACCAAAATAATCTTTGCAATGTGTTTTTTACCATTCCAAAGCTTGATTTATATGAAAAAAAATAAAAATCAAAATATATTTTTTTTCCTGGGTCTCAGGAGGATATGACACTTCATGCAGTGATTATCGAGTTACACATAAAAGGCAGCAGTATGGCAATGTGTTGGCGCAAGACTAACGTTAAACAGATGGATAGAGAGGACTTTTGTGCTAATATAGGATGAACCCAAGGTTGTCTTTTTCTTTTGTAGAGGAGACTTAACAGCAAGATTTCTGTCAGTTCCAGTAAAATCTTCTGACTCCTCATCTTTATTGCCATGTCTTACACGGACTGCTTTGAAAATGTCTAAATTCCTCCAGTTTCATAGCCAATCACATTTCTTGGAGACAAGTGACGTGAGAGCGCAATTTGCAATGCCGCCGTTGCTATCGCTTCCCGTGTGTTTGGTTTCACCCCAGTGGCGATGTGACCCATTTGTCGCTGTCGTTTGTCGCCCCCCGTGTGTCGAGCCAATTAGAAAAAAAACCCTCCTCAGATTCTATCCACAGTATTCCTGACTTCGCGCCATTACCCATAATTCTGATTCTGATTCAACTTTATTGTCATTGTGCAGAGTAAACAAATACAGAGCCAACGAAATGCAGTAGCATCTAACCAGAAGTGCAAGATAGGGATTATATACATATAATACACAGTTAAAATGCAGAAGTGACCAGATAGGTGAAATAAGGAGACATATAAGAATATTAAGACTATTAAACAGATAATGTTGATTATACAAAATAGACTAACATGTATTTACAGAGAAATAAAAGTGACTAAAATAGCTACATGAATGGGTAATGAATAAGAATAAATAAGGTGAAGTATATAACTATGGCAAGTATATACAGTATATGCATTATTGTTGTGCTGGTATAAGTAGTGCAATAATTCCATGTGCAAATTTGCAAATACTGATTGTACTGATTGTATATACAGTCAAAATGAAACATTTGTAAAAAGTACAGAGTTAAATGTGGTACAAAGTGCAGTGATATTTTACAATGGTGTGCAGGAGTTTAGCAGGGTTACAGCCTCAGGAAAAAAGCTCTTCCTGAGCCTGCTGGTACAAGAGCGGAGGCACCTGTAACACCTGCCAGACGGAAGTAGGGTGAAAAGTCCATGGTTGGGATGAGAGACATCCTTGATAATGTTCCTCGCTTTGCCCACGCACCGTTTATTGTAAATGTCCTGTATGGTGGGTAACTGAGTGCCGGTGATGCGTTGGGTGGTTTTAACCACCCGCTGAAGAGCTTTCCGGTCAGGTAAGAATGCTCTCAATGGTACAGTGATAAAAGTTCACGAGTATTCTGGGACACAAGTAGGCTTTTTTGAGTCTCCGAAGAAAGTAAAGGCGCTGTTGTGCCTTTCTGACCAGGACTGATGAGTTGAGGGACCAAGAGAGATCTTCAGAGATGTGGACGCCAAGGAATTTGAAGCTCATAGCGGAAGCCGGTAGTTTACTTTCGTTTGCGCTGTTGTTTGTGGTTGTGGGCTTACACACTTGCCGTTCATTTAAACATTTTGACACTGCAGTTTCTTTTACCTGGCCTAAATGGTACCACATCGGAGGTGGATACATTGCAAGGATGTTTTAAAAAGCAGCGAAGTAACAGTGCCTCACCCGTCACTTGTGTAAATGACATGAAAGTCAGCTACATCGACATTATCAGTTACCTTGTTTTTTCCGAAGGTGTTGATGGCGAGGAATGATGTAATTATAAGAGCACCAGATTACCTTCAAAGCAATAAAATCAATAAAGTAATGCTTAACAAACAAGGTGACGCTGTTTTCCTTAAAGCAACTGTAGGGCCGAGCCAGAACATCGGCCAAGCTAAGCGCTTAGCATGGGTCATGCTAAGGGAAAGTGGAGTGGTGGAGACAGCCAGCTGTTCCTGTATCGCTGATTAGGGAAATCATGTAGTGATGCGGCAGCTATTCTGTGGAAAGTATATTACTTATCTGGATATCAGAATGTTCAGATCACTGAAACAAAAACACTGGACTGGCCGAAGGCTGTAATCGAGGAGACACGCAGCTGTCATCTTGCTAACTGCTACGTGTTTACATGAAGGCACGCATTGTTTAAGCTTTGTGTAGGCTGTATGCTGTAGTCGGATGTGTCCTGTGTCCTCACCCTCTCATGAAGCATGTGAAGTTTGGAAAAGATTGGACAATGGTTGTTTGAGATGTGACAATTTGGTGACCAGTGGTATATGATTGAATTCCCAAATTCAGAGGGTTGCCACGGCAACACAGTTTGAGATTTTATAAAACCTTACATAATTGTTGATGGGCTACTTGTGTAGATGATCTGGAGCCATTTTGGTCTCACTGGGTAAAATGCCCTAGGAGGAGTTGATTCAAATAGCAGGCCTGGAAATGGCAAAAATTGACACCTTAATTTGAAAATGGCTGACTGCCTGTAGGGTTTCGGTTATGGGTCCAAGAGACTTTTTTGTATGTCTTAGGATGTTACATTAGCCTGCACAATTTCAGGGCAAGTTGGGTTTGAGTTACAGCCCTTTTTGTGTTCATGGTGAAACACCGAACGTTGCCATCCTGCCAGGGTCACACCCTTTGGCGAAAACTCACAGTTTTGAAAACAGTGTAAGTCCAACTCCTTAAGGCTTTTCAGGGGAAATTTGAGATGGTTCGGCTCAACCACCTTGGAGCTGTACCTCAAAGTGTAAAACATGCCATATCCTGCCATATCCTGCCATATCCTGTGGCGCTGCGACTGTCAGTAAATATTATCATATGGGTTCAGGGGCGGACGTTTGATCCAAATTGGATAATGCAGGTTTGAATGAGAGGCAATCAAAATTTCCTGGTGAATGATCAAAATTCACTGTGGTGTCACGGCCACACCCTCTGGTGAAAACTCACCATTTTTTAAATTTAGATTTCCCCTGGTGTGTAGATAAGACAAAAATGAATATAAAGTTGATAACATCCAAAACCTCTGAGTTATTAGACGTGTGCAAAATTTCATGAGTTTTTGAGCATGTTTAGGCCCTCAAAAAGCAATTAATTTGCCTAATGTCCAAAGCAATTACAATAGGGCCTTCGCACAGGTTGTGCTCAGGCCCTAATAATTGTCTTTTAATACCTGATCTCTCCTTACTGTTCAATACAGTACTCACGTAGAACAGAGCTGTAGTCCCAAACAGCTACGGTGACCGTAGGCCATTAACTGCTACAGCCATCACAGTCATGGTGACCCATTACTAGCCACCCTTGATACTAGACAACGTGTGTAATTCACATCTGAAACTAATAATAACAATGAGAGACCAGCACAACATAGCTGATAACTCTGTAAATAAACACATAAACACCAACATGAACACTCACATGAATTTTTGCACATTCATCTGATCCAAACAAAAAACTCAGTGTCAGCTGATCACATGGCCAATGCTCCATGTTTTAATATGGAAAAAACATTGTACTACTCCTCATTGTATGCAATACATTTTAAAAAAAACCTACTTTAATTAAAAATCACGTTAGTAATCTGCCGCTAAACTGCCACATATAAGCCATTTTCCTACTAGCCAGGTTTCTAACAATGAAATACAGAGAAATATGCCAAAAGCAAACCCTACTGTTTCGGCACCAGGGGGAAACTTCAAGACAAAGAATTGTTCCAAACACATCACGGCTTTGGGATTGTATGCACTACATTTCAAAACCTATTTTAATTGAAGATCAAGTTAATAATATATATTTTATTTTTGTTAAATTAGGGTTAGTAGTAGGACATGTTAAGACTAGGGGTGGGACTCAATTAAAAAAATTAATCTAATTAATTAGAAGCTTTGTAATTAATAATCAAAATTAATCGCATTTTAATCACATTTAAATATTTAACACAAAAGACAAAAACACACTTCTTCGCTGAGGCTCTTTGTCTAGATAAATCTTGCTGCGGGAGAAAGTAAACGAAGAGGTAATTTCATGACACAAACCAGTGGTGCAGATTTAAAACACACTGCAAACCCGTTTAAGTTGAATCTACTTAAAAAAAAAAAAGACAAGGTAACTCGTTGCCTTAAATTTTTTAAGTAATGAAACATTAGTTGAATAAGTGCAGTGGACTATGTTCAGTGTATTTGAGGCTCTTTTGGAATGAAATAGAAGATCTAAGTTGAATGTACTAACAACAGAGTTTCAGTAACTGAAAAAACTTAGGTGGTGAATGATTGCTTAAACTATTTATTTAAGTAAGCACTACTCCATTAGTGTAATGAGTTGAACTGTGTCTGTTTAAATTTGGTAAATAAACAAACATGAAAAAACTCAGCCCTGCTGAACACTGGTACATTACCATTTACAAATAACATTTGTCCATGGAAAAATTAAAAAAAAAAAACTGTAAAAGCAGAGAACCAGAGGGTCAACAAAAAAAACAAGAAGACTAAATATCTACTATTTCAAACTCTACACAGCAACAGACCTGGGCCAAGGTGGAATTGAACCCAGATGTTGTAGATGTCTTTCAAGCTGTAAGGGAGCACTGCTAACCACTACGCCACCATGCTGCTGCTCATTAGCCCAGTCTTTTAAAACCAGTATAAACTAGATTTTTCAAACACATAATTACAATAAGATAGATCATCAAAAAGTACAGTCTACTCAGAATTAATAAGTAATGTTGTGAAATGACAGATGTTTAAGTAATATAAACTTAGTTTATTTCAGTAGGAGCTGTTGATTAGACTTAAAAACACAATTAAAATTAAAAAGCACATGAAACAGTTCAGCTTAATCAGTATTAACAAGTAATGTTCACATACTAGGCAATTTTATGTAATATGAACTCAATATTTTTAAGTCGAATCAAAATCTGGGTTTACAGTGTAGATACCAGCCAAGGAGCCATAAAGTTTTCTATTCCTATTCTGGATCGAATCAGGCTTCTTTAGAGGACAGCTCCAGCACCAGCTGACAGAAATCAAAAGCATGTAACTTGTGAATGGCCAACAGCAGCATGCATTCAGTTTGAATATTGCTATAAATTGATATGAGTCAATTTAGGCCTGTTATTGGGTTGTAAATTGTTTTTCACTGTTACATTTAACTTTTGGGTGAGAGATGGCGAGAGAAGGTGAGAAGGAAAGAGAGTAGGATGAAGACAACAAAGAGAGCGAAAGCAAGAAAGAAAAAAATAAGCATAGACAAAGTCAAGAAAACATTATAAAAACCAGTGTAGCTCCTGGTTTGCTTACATTAATTGATGATGATGTCACATAAGTAAGCAGTTTGTTATACTGTCTGTGTAGGTTCTCAATCATCCAGGTCATAGTAGTCTCTGGAACTTAAAAATACTCTTAGTAAATGCATATCCCCTACCTGCTCTTATAATAATTAATTTAAGCTTATATTTTTGTTATTTTCCAGCTGAATACAATATGCTTGTCTGTGATTGCATGAAGGCATGAGGAAGATGGAGAGAGAGGACAGAGAGATTGTACGATAGCAAGAAAAATCAGGTGAGCAAATGAGCTGATTAAGAGGAAGAATAATAATTGTTTTTAATGAAATAAATTATATTCATTTCATGGGTGCTTTGTGTGCTTTCCAGTAGCACAATGGAAACACTCACGGATCATCAGTGACACACAATCTCGCATCTGCTACAAGGTGAGCAGCTCTGCAGTCACAGGCACTGCAAGGCTGGATTGTCTGGCGAGTCGGCGATGACTGCTCGTAATGGCGTCTGTGTCTGTCTGCACTTGAGAGGAAAAGGAAACATACCGAGTACGTCGGGTGTGATCTGGGTGCATGCGCGAGATGTCGGCTGCAGCCCTTAGTCTTTCTAACACTGCCGCCCCCACATTTGATGCCAAATGTGCTCCTTAGAAAGACTGAAGTGAGCCTCCCTGCTCACGGTCCATTGACCTCCTCCTCCTGCATCTTAGGCAGAATGATGAGACGACTGATTGGCCTGGTGTTCTGGGGTAGTGGTCCTCCACTTGTTCCGTAGCTGCAGACCAGGTAAGTAGTTCTTTACGAATGCCGGCCAGCACCTGAGAGTGCCTCCACCTCCGACGTCCAAGGAGCTCGAATTGCGGATAGACTACCTGGGGCAGGGAGCTGTCTGGCCGCCCTATCAGCAGGTAATTGGGCGTGACAGGGTCAAAGTCCGCTACATCAACTGAAACGTAACCTAGCGGCTTAGAGTTGAGTATGGATTCAATCTCTATTAGGATGGTTCTGAGAACTTCATCGCTCACAGTCTGAGTACCCAGAGTGGTGTACAGGGCAGACTTTACTGACTGGATCTCGCGCTCCCATGTGCCGCCGAAGTGAGGTGCCGCAGGTGGATTGAAGTGGAACGCAATCTGCTGTGTGGCTAACTGCTGCTGGAGGTCAGGACAAAGGCTGGAAAAGGTGTCCCTCAGCTCCTGCTCACCTCCTTGGAAATTGGTTCCTTGGTCTGAGTACAACTCTGCTGGCTTGCCTCGCCGAGCTACAAACCTCCGGAGAGCCATCAAGAAGGAGTCACAGTCAAGTGAAGGTAACACCTCGAGGTGTACCGCTCTGGTGGTGAGGCATTTAAAGAGTATACCCCATCGTTTCTCCGTTCTTCGGCCAACCTTCGCCAGGAGCGGTCCGAAGCAGTCAATACCACAGGAGTAAAACGCTGGCTTAAACAACCTAAGCCTTGGCGGTGGTAGGTCGGCCATCTGTTGTACAGCAGGTTGGGATCTCCATCGACGGCACTCGACACACACCTGCTGGCAACGCTTTACTGCCTCACGCCCCCTTAGGATCCACACCCTGCGTCTTAACTCCGCAAAGACTCGTTCGGGCCCAGGGTGGCACAGTTTGGTGTCATACTCCTGGATGAGTAATTTAGTGGTCGGCTGGATCTAATCCTTCCCCTCTACGGAGTCGTCCACCCACTCTAATGACTGCATGTGTTGTGTCGAACTCCGGAGCAAGGCAAAGAAGACGACTATTGGATGCTACGGGCTTCCCTGCCTTGAGGAGGTCATAGTCATCTGCAAAGCTCTCTTGCTGCGCCCTCTGGAAAGCAAAGAATTCGGCATCCTGGTATGTACTAGCTGTAGGTGGCCCTGACAGCCCAGCCGCCCTGTGAAGCTCCTGCGCTAGTGTTTCCATCAACTCCTTCCAAGTCTTGAATAAGGACCAGTCCGTACTCGGTGGATCAGTGGTGCTACTCAGACCACAGAAAGCCGAACGTCTGAGTTCAGTAGTGTCTCCCAACTCGGAGGAGTGCTGCAAAGGAAGGGTTGGCCACTCTTTGGGGGCTAACTGCAGAAATTTGGGTCCCTGACTCCACCGGCTTGGTTTCCCTAGGTGTTGCAGGGACTTCCCCTTTGTGAGGTCATCTGCCGGGTTCCGTGGGGAATCAATGTATCGCTAGGACTGGAGGTCCGTAAGCTCCTGTATCTCTGCTACTCTGGTGCCTATGAACACTTTGAAATGACACGACTCTGAATGTAGTCATGTAAGGACAGTGGTGGAGTCACTCCAAAGCACACAATGGCGAATGTCAAGGGTGAGCTCATTCCTTAGTAGCTTGGCCAACTGTGCTCCTGTGACTGCTGCACATAGTTCGAGTCGGGGCATGGAAAGTTGCTTTCGAGGGGCAACTCTTGAGCGTGCAAGAAGGAACGCAATGCAGATCCTCCCTTTGGGATCTTCAGACCGCAGGTAAGCGACTGCTCCATACGCTTTCTCAGAGGCATCACAGAATATGTGGATGTCTCTCCTGGTGGCAGCGTGGTCCATCTCTGCCGGGGTGTAACATCGAGGCAGTTGTATGTGAGGTAGGTGTTCGAGTTCACGTTCCCAGGTGCGCCAGATGGTCAGAAGCTCTGCTGGGAGACTGGGGTCATCCCAGTCCCTTCGCCGGTCCCATAGTTGCTGGACCAGGACCTTTGCCCTTGTGGTGTAGGGTAGCAAGAATCCGAGTGGGTCGTACTGACTGGCGAGCACTCGGTAGATGTTCCGCATGGTCACCGTGTCATAGGTGATAGGCCTGTGCTTATAACTGAAGGTGTCCGCGTCACACTGCCAGCACAGTCCTAAGGTGGACTCGCGCTCTTCCAACTTATCACATGTTAGCCATAGCTCTAGCTTCTCTGACCTGGCCTCAGCAGGGAGGTGGCGGATGACGCCCGGTACGTTGCTCGCCCACTGCCGGATCTCAAAACCTCCACTCTGGAGGAGGTCTCTAAGGTTGTTGATCAGTTGTATGGCCTCTTGTGTAGATGGCATGCTCTGCAGGCAATTGTCCACGTAGAAGCATTTCTCTATTGAGAAGTGCTCTGTGCTTCCAGGCTTGCTGTAGTCAAAGACATGCCTCTGCAGGGCATAGGTGGCACAGCAGGGGCTGCACGTGGTCCTGAAGGGCAGCACCCGCCACTCATAGACTTCTGGCGGGTCCTCTCTTCGCATGTTGCGCCAAAGGAAGCGCAGAAGGGGCCTGTCTTCTGGTAGTAACCGCACTTGGTGAAACATGCCCTTGATGTCACCACTAACACCGACACAGGAAGGGCTCAAGGCAGGGCCAGGTAGCAGGTACTCATTTAGACTGAGGCCCTTGTATCGAAAGGAACAGTCGAATACGACTCAATTTTTCCCATTGTGTTACACCAGGTGGTGTGGGATGTACCAGCTCTCCACACTGGAGGAGATATCTGGCCCGACTACTTTAGCAACTGTACCGGCGGCCTCCAGCTTCGCAATCTCGGCTTCATAAGAAGCTGCACTTGTGGGATCTTGTAATAGACATTTCTCCAAGCTCCTAAGCCTTGGCATTACTGCCTCCATGGGGGCTTGGAAGGACGGAAAAGGTTTTCCTCCGAAGTAGAGGGGTCGCATACCGGGAGGTACCATGAACCTCAACGCGCTGGGTTTTGGACTCCAGGAGATCAATGGCTTGTTGGTCTTCTCATGCTCGTGTCACCTGCTTCTCGCTCCTCGATGGTAAGAGGTCGAGCTGCCAGAGCTTCTCTACATTCCTCAGCAGTTCTGCTTCTCGAGGACTGAGCGACGTGAATAAACACTGCTGAGGTGATAGCTGTAGCTCTGCCAGCCGAGCCGGCCCCTGGAGAGTCCAACCAAGCCTGGTCTTTATGGCCGCAGGACCACTGGGGGGACCTAGATGCACCGGCTCGACCTATGTAATCAGGTGAGGGTTGTCGGCCCCGATGAGCAACATAGGCCGTACCTTGTCGAAGGCTTGGAGTGGGAGGTCATGGAGGTGTTTGAACCTTCTCTTGAGTGCAGCCACCAGATAGGTGTGATCAGCTAGGCTTAGGCGTTCGGCAGTGAAGGCATCCTTGATCTGGAAGGTTCGGTTGGGTTGGACTGTAGATGAAACTCTGAAGGTGACGGAGGCGCCATCCAGGGTTTGTACATCCTGTCTGATGGTCCGCAGGGCTAAAGATCCTGAGTGGCCTTGGAGGCCTAGCTTATGTGCTGCTGCAGTCAGGATCATTGTGCCTTCTGAGCCATCGTCTAGGACCGTGTAGGTATCAAGTGTCTGGTTCTCGTGATGGAGAAGAACCCGGACAACCTTCAAGAGGACCCGGCTGCATTCTGCTGACCGATCAAGGTATAGCGTCTCTGTAGCCGAGCTGACCGGACAGGACCTCTCCCTTGCCTGCCTAACGTTGACCTCATGTAGTATCTGGAGGTGTTTGCCCTGACACTTGCTGCAGAGTTTCTTCAGGTCACATTGGGCCGCCTGATGGGCTCTGCCGCACCGCCAGCAGCGTCGGTTGGACTTTATCCACTGGATAACTTGGGCCTTATCAAAGGACTTAAAGGTGTCGCACTGGCTCAGGAAATGATCCTCACACTCACAATATGGGCAGTACGCGTGCTTGGTCCTTTTCTTACCTGGTGGATCAGGTTTTGACTGGGGTGGTTCTACTGGCTGCTGGTCAGGAGTAACCTCGACCCCGTGCAACATCGTGGCTGGACGAGGTTTCTTGGTGTCATGCCGCTGATCCGAGTGCCGTTTCCCCTCGGGCCGAGGGTCCTGGAAGCTAGCATGGCTCTCACTATCCTGGCACCACGCCTCATATTGCAGCCAATCGGAGAAGTCGGTGAGATTGTACCCAACTCCTGATCGGCGGAACGTACATCTCCGAAATTCTGATCGCAGGTCAGAGGGAAGTTTACTCAAGAGCTGCTCGATGTGGGACCCGCACTGGAGCTCTGCTACGCCTTCACGTCCAAGGGTCTGTAGCATTCCCACCAAGGCCCTCACTTGTAAAGAAAACTTCTGAAAGGCTTGGGAATCTCCTCGTCGGATGTCTGGAGCGTTCATCACCGTGGCGATCTTCTTCAAGGCCAACTTGTGCGGTTGACCAAATCTGTCGGTCAAGGCAGCCATCGTGTCTGAATAAGGTGTAGATGAATTCAAATAGGCATCAGCTACAAGGCGAGCCTCTTCTAGTTTGAGGTGGTCCAAGAGAATTTGGTAGCAGAACAGCTCGGTAGCGTCAGAAGGTAGAAGGTTCTCTAAAGCGATCTTGAGATGGGTGAATTCACTAGGGTCTCCTTTGGCGAAGTCGGGAATGGTTGGAACGGGTCCCCAGTACGTTCTCTCTCTAAGGAAGGCGGGGGGTTGGTGTACGGGTGCAACATGCACCATAGGGTGTGGCTCATACCTCACCTGAGGGCCTGAGGGTGCGTTCGACGGTTTGCGGGTGGCTAAGCTCGGTGGTTCTGCAAGTCTGGTTGGATTCCAGCCAGGACCCAGTTGGTGCAGGTAACCCTGAATGTAGGCCTGACTGAATGCAAATGGCTGAGGATAATAATCACTCGGCTGATACTGGGGTGGAGGTAGCTCATAGTGTGGCTGCTCACATGGATATTGTTGACCCACCTGTGGATTCCTCAGCACGCGGCCCTCTGCTTGATCCTTGATGAGTTGTAGCTCCCTCATCATGCAGTTGATGGAGTCCATCAGGTCTTGCTCTCGTGCGGAGGTGGGCTGCTCACCAGGGCCCTGCGGATAATGACTATCCTGAGGCGCAGGCGTTCTAAACCTCAGAGGCTGTGGTCGTAGCACTGGCTCTGCATGCGATTTCCAAGCAGACTTGGGCTGCAGGTCATGGGAGGCACCACCGGGGGGCTGACGGAAGGAAATAAAATTCTCATCATCATAAGCACTCAACTGCAACTTATCACTATGAGACACAGACTGTCTATATAACCCAACATGTCCATCATGAGGCACTGACTGTGCCTCCTGCTGACCAGGGCCCTCCCACGGTCTATAGAAGGCAGAAGGAGACATCTGGTTGCTCCCAGTGGGACCGATCAGCTGTGCACTGGACCGGGAAGGGTACCATGCGTTCTCCTCAAGTGTAGGTGTCGCGGCGGATCGTCGTCCCCCCACGGGGCTCCACTCCTCTGCTGTAGACTCGGCATACTGGCTGACAGGGCTGGCGCTGGTGGGGCAGGATGCCTGCGCTGTCCTCCTTCCCACTTCTGCCGCGGCCACGTTGGGAGTCCAGTCCTCTGAACCCTGTGTATGCTGTGCTGCATGTGGTGCCGGGGGTGGCTCTATCGGTTCCCAACCTGCTGCTCGGACCTCATAGTCTCTCAGGTAAGCAGGCAGGTGAGACTGACACTTAGGGCATGTAGAAGCTGCAGGAAGCTCCTCACCAGGTCGAGAAGGTTGCATCACGTAGGCGTAAAATCCAAGGCAGCCTCACGAAATCCGGCTTGAAGGACCACTGTTTAGACTACTGACTGTTTATGGACTGTAAGGGCTGGGCCGGAGTATCATGGGACCGCCCCGGTGTGTCGTTAAGAACACCTAGAGAGTCTGGATGTTGGCAAAACTTTAATAAGGATCATGCAGCACGGCTATACACAGAGCTCAGTATGTAGGGATCACAGATGCAACTTGTGGTCTAAGAAAGAAATAAGATGAACACTGGTTTGTAATGCTAATGCATACATTCACTACATATATTATCAAACACTGTATAACACACCAATAATGCAGGTAGAGTAAACTGACATTGATATCCTGTTTATGGTCAGGCATGTCCATTTAACTATGAGTGGGTTGAAAAGGAATTAGTGCTCCATTGCATAACATCGAGTTCAATAAAAGCTCTCATTAATATAGTCAGTTGACAGTAATGCAAACAATCACAAATGGATTAATATATAGCAGGCACAGCAAACAAATCGCTAGCTTAGCCTCTAATACTGCAAACAGCTAGGTACGAACAGGCTAATCGCTAACGCTAGCCGCTAACGTTAGCCGCCAGCGCTAACCGTGCTACATCAGCATACAACAATCAACATTAACAATGGAAACACTCACGGATCATCAGTGACACACAATCTCGCATCTGCTACAAGGTGAGCAGCTCTGAAGTCACAGGCACTGCGAGGCTGGATTGTCTGGCGAGTCGGCGATGAGTGCTCGTAATGGCGTCGGTGTCTGTCTGCACTTGAGAGGAAAAGGAAACGAACCGAGTACGTCGGGTGTGATCTGGGTGCATGCGCGAGCTGTCGGCTGCAGCCCTTAGTCTTTCTAACAAGTTGCATATGTGATGTGGTTTGTTTGTCCGGTTTTTAAATCCATGTGTGCTCATGTATATGCATTCATGTGTGCATGTGTGGGATGTCCGAGGTTGGCTGGTAGGGTGGAAGCCTGCGCATGTTTGCATGTCTGCCCGTGCATTTGCACATATGTGGGAAGCCAAGAATTGTTGGTTGTTTTTTTTGTTGAAGTCGAACCTTACACGGGTACTCCTTTATGTGCATTGACATATGCATTCGTAGCGATCCAGGGTTGGCAGGACGGGTGGATGTCTACGTGCGCGCAAGTGTTTGTACATAAATCTGTACAAAGGTCAGAAGTTGCATAGGTGATGTGATTTGTTTGTCCAGCTTTCTAATTCATGTGCGCTCGTGTATACGCATTCATGTGTGCATGCATGAGATATGCGAGGTTGGCTGGTAGGGTGGAAGCCTGCGCATCCTTGCATGTGTGCACGTGCATTTGCACGTATGTGGGAAGCCAAGAATTGTTGGTTGGTTTCTTTGGTGAAGTCGAACCTTACACGTGTACTCCTTTATGTGCATTGAAGTGCATTTGTAGCGATCCAGGGTTGGCAGGACGGGTGGACGTCTACGTGTGTGCACGTGTTTGTACATAAATCTGTACGAAGGTCAGAAGTTGCATAGGTGATGTGATTTGTTTGTCCAGCTTTCTAATTCATGTGCGCTCATGTATATGCATTCATGTGTGCATGCGTAGGATATCCGAGGTCGGCTGGTAGTGTGGAAGCCTGCGCATGTTTGCATGTGTGCCTCTGCATTTGCACGTATGTGGGAAGCCAAGAATTGTTGGTTGGTTTCTTTAGTGAAGTAGAACCTTACACGTGTACTCCTTTATGTGCATTGAAGTGCATTTGTAGCGATCCAGGGTTGGCAGGACGGGTGGATGTCTACACTCGCCCACATGTGTTTGTACATAAATCTGTACAAAGGTAAGAAGTTACATAGGTGATGTGGTTTGTTTGTCCGGTTTTTAAATCCACGTGTGCTCATGTATATGCATTCATGTGTGCATGCGTGGGATGTCCGAGGTTGGCTGGTAGGGTGGAAGCCTGCGCATGTTTGCATGTCTGCTCGTGCATTTGCACATATGTGGGAAGCCAAGAATTGTTGGTTGGTTTTTTTGTTGAAGTCGAACCTTACACGTGTACTCCTTTATGTGCATTGACATGTGCATTTGTAGCGATCCAGGGTTGGCAGGATGGGTGGACGTCTACACTCACCCACGTGTTTGTACATAAATCTGTACAAAGGTCAGAAGTTACATGGGTGATGTGGTTTGTTTGTCCGGTTTTTAAATCCACGTGTGCTCATGTTATGCATTCATGTGTGCATGTGTGGGATGTCTGAGGTTGGCTGGTAGGGTGGAAGCCTGCGCATGTTTGCATGTGTGCATGTGTGCCTGTGCATTTGCACATATGTGGGAAGCCAAGAATTGTTGGTTGTTTTTTTTGTTGAAGTCGAACCTTACACGTGTACTCCTTTTTGTGCATTGACATATGCATTTGTAGCGATCCAGGGTTGGCAGGACGGGTGGACGTCTACGTGCGCGCACGTGTTTGTACATAAATCTGTACGAAGGTCAGAAGTTGCATAGGTGATGTGATTTGTTTGTCCAGCTTTCTAATTCATGTGCGCTCATGTATATGCATTCATGTGTGTATGCGTAGGATATCCGAGGTCGGCTGGTAGGGTGGAAGCCTGCGCATGTTTGCATGTGTGCCTCTGCATTTGCACGTATGTGGGAAGCCAAGAATTGTTGGTTGGTTTCTTTAGTGAAGTAGAACCTTACACATGTACTCCTTTATGTGCATTGAAGTGCATTTGTAGCGATCCAGGGTTGGCAGGACGGGTGGATGTCTACACTCGCCCACATATGTGTTTGTACATAAATCTGTACAAAGGTCAGAAGTTACATAGGTGATGTGGTTTGTTTGTACGGTTTTTAAATCCACATGTGCTCATGTATATGCATTCATGTGTGCATGTGTGGGATGTCTGAGGTTGGCTGGTAGGGTGGAAGCCTGCGCATGTTTGCATGTCTGCCCGTGCATTTGCACATATGTGGGAAGCCAAGAATTGTTGGTTGGTTTTTTTGTTGAAGTCGAACCTTACACGTGTACTCCTTTATGTGCATTGACATGTGCATTCATAGCAATCCAGGGTTGGCAGAACGGGTGGACGTCTACGTGCGCGCACGTGTTTGTACATAAATCTGTACAAAGGTCAGAAGTTGCATAGGTGATGTGCTTTGTTTGACTGGCTTTTAAATGCACGTGTGCTCATGTTATGCATTCATGTGTGCATGCGTGGGATGTCTGAGGTTGGCTGGTAGGGTGGAAGCCTGCGCATGTTTGCATGTGTGCCCGTGCATTTGCACATATGTGGGAAGCCAAGAATTGTTGGTTGGTTTTTTTGTTGTAGTCGAATCTTACACGTGTACTCCTTTATGTGCATTGACATGTGCATTCGTAGCAATCCAGAGTTGGCAGGAAGGGTGGACATCTACACGCGCGCACGTGTTTGTACATAAATCTGTACAAATGTCAGAAGTTGCATAGGTGATGTGGTTTGTTTGTCCGGTTTTTAAATCCACATGTGTGCTCAGGTATACGTGTTCATGTGTGCATGCATGGGATATCCGAGGTTGGCTGGTAGGGTGGAAGCCTGCGCATGTTTGCATGTGTACACGTGCATTTGCACATATGTGGGAAGCCAAGAATTGTTGGTTGGTTTCTTTGGTGAAGTAGAACCTTACACGTGTACTCCTTTATGTGCATTGACATGTGCATTTGTAGCGATCCAGGGTTGGCAGGACGGGTGGACGTCTACACTCGCCCACATGTGTTTGTACATAAATCTGTACAAAGGTCAGAAGTTGCATAGGTGATGTGGTTTGTTTGTCCGGCTTTCTAATTCATGTGCGCTCATGTATATGCATTCGTGTGTGCATGCGTGGGATATCCGAGGTTGGCTGGTAGGGTGGAAGCCTGCGCATTTTTGCATGTGTGCCCGTGCATTTGCATTGCACACAGTTTTTCCCTTGCGCTCGTCTCCCGCGCTTGTCCGCATACACACATGGGGCAGTGAAAAGTGGGCAGTGTCTCTCAGCCTGCAACATACAACCTGTGGCTTGAAATACATTTCCCATAAGGCTACATTTGTCATGTCTAGAGTGTGTGTGGCAGGCAGGAGAGGACCCCAGGATGCAGACTCGGACAGAGGTATAACAAAAACGGTGGATTCATTGACAACAGAAAAACCAAAAATCAGTTATACAGGGGCTGGACGGGTGCCAGGACTAATAACAAAAGCAGGGCGGAGGGACACACACAGCACGGGAACACTTGATGCAGCAATATCAACGACGCAACAACAGGCAGAGAAAACACAGGACTTAAATACACAGAGGGGCTGATGAGGGAAGAGGAAACAGGTGGGAACACAGGTGACGCTGATTACGTTGACTGGGGGAAGCAAAACTGAAGATAACAGAAATGGCCAGACAACTATCAAATTAAAACAGGAAGACAGAAGAGGGAGACAAAGACGCAGAGTAGACACCAGGAAAACATACGGAACAAGATGACAAAACAGACACAAGACCATAGGGGAGACAGGGACAAAGGGAACAAGACATTAAAACAACCTGGGGACTGAAACTCAGGAAAATTAAATCTTAACACAAAATGCTGGGCAGACGGCCCAGGACATGACAACATTCTTAAAGGGGAAGGCTCTGCCTGTATCCCGCAATAGTGAAGAATCCTCAAAAAAATTCCTGGATCCAGATCGTGATCCGGATCACCACCAAAATTTAACCACTTCTTCCTCTTGTCATTTCCAACCACTCCACAAAACTTTATTGAAATCCGTTCATAACTGTTGGAGTAATCCTGCTGACAAACAAACAAACAAACAAACAAACAGACAGACAAACAAACCAACGCGACCGAAAACATAATAATATCATAGAGCACATATATGAAAAGAAATACATACTATTACATACATACTATTCACTCTTATCTTTGAATAGCTGGGGGCTCATATATATATATATATATATATATATATATATATTAGGGCTGGGACTTTAACGCGTTAATTTCGATTAATTAATAACGGGGAAATTAACGCGTTAAAAATTTTAACGCATTTTAATCGCACTTTGCACCGTGGAACGTTTCTCAGTGCACGAGTTCCAGGCATACAGATTATATCGACGCACAATGTCCAAATTAGGGGCCGCATCCTGCGAAGGACCCGGCCCACGTCTTTCGCAGCCCACGAACACCACAAAGGCCGGAAGTGAGCGGCTAGCCTTCATATCACCTGCCATCACCTCTGCGTAGCTCATGTCGCCTAGCAACCGTGAGTGCGAAGCACAGCTGTGTAAAAGCAGCTGGTTAAATGGAGAATTAACTTTTTCTCCTTTTTGTGGTTTAATTTTAAGTCTTTAATTCAAAATAAGCTGTTAAAACAAGCATAACACATTTCAACATCAAGGAATACAGCTGAGAGAATGATTAATTTCCAACTATATTTAGTGAGACATTAATGTTGAATAAAACTATCCAGTTATGATGCTTAACTTTAATTTCAGGAGTTTGCTTATCACAGGAGCACTTCCACCCTTCATTGGTCTGTGTAGTATACTGGTGGGAAAATGAACAAAATTTTGAAGTTTAAGCTTATGTATATTGATTTATTCATCAACTAAACTTAAATTAATATTTCTCATGTCAAATATTGAAATGCGATTAAAATGCGATTAATTTCGATTAATTAATTACAAAGCTTGTAATTAATTTGATTAATTTTTTTAATCGAGTCCCACCCCTAATATATATATATATATATATATATATATATATATATATATATATATATATATATATATATATATATATATATATATTAGGGCTGCAACGATTCATCGATTAACTCGATTAAATCGATTCTAAAAATTTATGGACACAAATTTACTGTGTCGATGCTTCATTTAAACTCTGCAGCGCTTAGCTGTCTCGGTGTAAGCGGCGCTCCTCACTAGCATTAGCAGCATTAGTGCTGACGTTTTTTTGTGGATTTATTGGGGGCTGGCAAACCAACATAGAACTGCATTACCGCCACCTACTGGACTGGAGTGTGAATCACTCACGTATACACAAGCACACATTCTAAAAAGCTCTCCGTCGCTGCGATGGACTTTATTTAACACAGAGTGGATCATCACTAGAGTTGCCACCTGTCTCGTAAAATACAGAACCCCGTATGTTACGGGACTCCGTGGAATACGGCTCCGTAACATTACGGGACGGGTGGCAACTGTCGCTGACATGCATTTCCACGCCTCCACTGCTCTCTGTGTGTCTGTGTGTGTTGTGCTCACTGAGAATTTCAGCTGCTATTTTTGTCTTTACTTCAGCTGTAGCTACCAGAACTGGTTTGCTAGCGAGCGCGGGCCATTAGCACTAGCGATGGTTCGGTACCGGAAGGCCCGCCCCCCAGGACCGAGGGGCTCCTTCAAAATATTTTTTGTACTTTAATCCCTTATTAGTGACTAAATATAGACCTGCAGTAGAAACGTATTTTCGAGAATGCTTGTGAATACAAAGCATTACACCATTACTCACACATGCGCCATGGCTCCCGCAGCCACTAGTTTTTCAAAACACTCATAGCAGGCAGCGGTTTTAACTGCGCAAGCGCAAAGAGGCAAAGCTGTGACGGTTAGCTCAAGTAGTGAAAAAGGAAACGTTTTTCCAGCGTCCAAAACAGCAGCTTTTTCTTTTAGTAACCACCATTAAATCTGTGAAACAGCTGGAGGTCCTTCATCAAGCACCTGATCAGCAAGTGTTAAGGTGAAGAAAAGAGAACTTTGTAGCTGCTCCATTCACCGCTGTTTGTTCACATGGCGAGAAACTGCATTACTGAAGTTAAAATATGCAGATAAACTGTTAATAAAAAAAAGTATTTCTTATCCGATTACTCGATTAATCGCTGGAATAATCGATAGAATACTCGATTACTAAAATAATCGTTTTATGCAGCCCTAATATATATATATATATTAGGGGTGGGACTTTAACGCGTTAATTTCGATTAATTAATTACAGGGAAATTAACGCGTTAAAATTTTTAACGCATTTTAATCGCACTTTGCACCGTGGAACGTTTCTCAGTGCACGAGTTCCCGGCATACAGATTATATCGACGCACAATGTCCAAATTAGGGGCTGCATCCTGCAAAGGACCCGGCCCACGTCTTTCGCAGCCCACAAAGGCCGGAAGTGAGCGGCTAGCCTTCATATCAGCTGCCGTCACCTCTGCGTAGCTCATGTCGCCTAGCAACCGTGAGTGCGAAGCACAGCTGTGTAAAAGCAGCTGGTTAAACGGAGAACGAACTTTTTCTCCTTTTTGTGGTTTAATTTTAAATCTTTAATTCAAAATAAGCTGTTAAAACAAGCATAACACATTTCAACATCAAGGAATACAGCTGAGAGAATGATTAATTTCCAACTATAACAAGTGAGACATTAATGTTGAATAAAACTATCCAGTTATGATGCTTAACTTTAATTTCAGGTGTTTGCTTATCACAGGAGCACTTCCACCCTTCGTTGGTCTGTGTAGTAGACTGGTGGGAAAATAAACAAAATTTTGAAGTTTAAGCTTATGTATATTGATTCATTCATCAACTAAACTTAAATTAATATTTATCATGTCAAATATTAAAATGCGATTAAAATGCGATTAATTTCGATTAATTAATTACAAAGCTTGTAATTAATTCGATTAATTTTTTTAATCGAGTCCCACCCCTAATATATATATATATATATATATATATATATATATATATTAGGGCCGGGACTTTAACGCATCAATTTCGATTAATTAATTACAAAGAATTTATCGCGTTAAAAATTTTATCGCAAGTAATCACATTTTTTTTTAAAGTTTGGAGCCGGAACCTTTGTATTCGCGTGTTCTAAATCTGATGGACAAGCGACATCCGCAAACAACAACGATGGACAATGAAGCTGCTTCTCTCGGTCTACTGATTACTCATCAGGCCGCTTTTCCACCAACGGGGTTCTGGTGCCCGTGCCAGTATTTGAATCGTTCAGCGGGTTTTCCACTGCAAACGCAATCGGTGCTCGGCCGAAAAACGGGTTCAACTCCAGCACCACAAACTAGCTGGTCTCGAACCAAGAACACTTCACAAAAGCGGCAGAAGGGCGTGACTCTGCCATCTCTGTTTCTTGCACTGTTTCTTCTCATTCACCTTATTTACTTTGTTTATACTCCACTCTGCATTTAATCATTAATTGATATTAATCTCTGGCTCTCTTCCACAGCATGTCTTTCTCTCCCCTCAGCCCAACCGGTCGCGGCAGATGACTGCCCCTCCCTGAGCCTGGTTCTGCTGGAGGTTTCTTCCTGTTAAAAGGGAGTTTTTCCTTTCCACTGTCGCCAAGTGCTTGCTCATAGGGGGTCGTTTTGACTGTTGGGTTTTCTCTGTATTATTGTAGGGTCTTTACCCACAATACAAAGCGCCTTGAGGCGACAGTTTGTTGTGATTTGGCGCTATATAAATAAAATTGAATTGAATTGAATTGAATCTCAACATCAAGTTTTCTACCATTTTCCATGTGTATTACCTGAGAAAAGTGAATCAATTTATACGGCTGTGAATTAGGTTGGGCTCTAAGGCTGAACTTGCTGCTTTGTATCAGTTCATATCAGATACTGCAGAAGTTTGGTTTGGACCGTAAAATGTGTTCGCAGCACAAGACAGGGGAGCGTGTTCTCCCACGTTTGTGCTCTTCGGCTTCCGTGTCCAGACGAGGACCCGCCCACACTCATGCATAAATGATCAGTTCACAGTTCACAAAGCGCAGTGGAAATGCAGGCCCGTTCTTAAGCGTTTCGCTGGTTCATTGAATCCAGCACTGGCACGGCGGTGGAAAAGTAGAAACAACTTTAGCTTTAAAAAACGTTCTGATGGGACTTTCGAAAAGACTACTGTTGTATGCAAGTAAACGTAAGTAGCCTCAGTGTTATATGTTTTGGTTGTACAAAACATTGCAGGTTGAATGTCACACCAGATGTTAAACTCTTAGAAGAGTTGCAATATTGTATAGTTGTTTTATTTATTTTTACAGTTCTGTACAAGAAATGGTGCTATTGTTATTGTTTAGTGTGCTGTTTACATTTATTTTTTAATTTTTCAAATAAGTTAAACAATCGTGACTTGAAATCTGAATAACTATAATAGCACTTTGCCCAATCTGTTGGTTTAAAAACAATTTAAAAAAAAAACATTTCAAAAAGCAATAAACATTTTTGCTGATAAGCATATACGTCTAGTCATTCAAAATTTTAGTAGTAAAATTATTTTTTAAATTGAAAGTGTTTGTTGATGTATGGTTTACGATTAATTGTGATTAATTAATTACAGACCCTGTAATTAACTCGATTAAAATTTTTAATCGAGTCCCATCACTAATATATATATATATATATATATATATATATATATATATATATATATATATATATATATATATATATATATATCGTTGTTTTGACAATATTTATGTATTTACTGTTAATCTATTAGCATAACTTGTTCTTCAAATAGCTGTTGCAAATTTTAATAGTAAAATTTTATTATAAAGATAATATCATAGAGCACATATATGAAAAGCAATACATACTATTACATACATACTATTCACTCTTATGTTTATGTTAGAAATGCATTACCATCTTACATTACCATACCTGGGGGCTCATATATATATATATATATATATATATATATCGTTGTTTTGACAATATTTATGTATTTACTGTTAATCTATTAGCATAACTTGTTCTTCAAATAGCCATTTAGATGATTGGGGGATGAATAAATGTGACTGATGCCTGGGTCTTCTAGGTTCTTATTTGTCTGCAGTGTTTTATCTCCTGACATCAGATGGCTCACCGTGCGCCTTTCATCCTCGCTGAAACTGTTCAGCCTGGGATGAGCGTCTTCCTACCCACATCTGTATCTTTGCAAGAGTTTAATTTCTTAGGACATGGTGCAGTAGCGGGTGGACAGTAAAAAAAGGCGCAGGTGTGTGGGGTCTGTAGGCAACTGAAACTGCAGGACGCTCAGGCAGCACCAGGAAACCACATTTAACTGCCAAAAAACAAACAATTGCGGGGCACCTGGGTGGCTTAGTGGTGAAGCCGGCGACCACATACACACGTTGCGGTGCGGGCGGCGCGGGTTCGCGTCCTGGCCCATTGCCAATTTGCCCGCGTGTCTTCCCCTGTATCTTTCCCCTATTTCCTGTCACTCTCCACTGTAGACAAAAACCCGCTGTGGCCAAAAAGAAAACCAAACGATTGCGTATTTTTCGTGACAGGTGGCAACCCTAGTCTATACTATAAGGACCTAATCAAGATTAGAGCCTACATTCTATTTGCAAAACAGAAAGGTCACGTAATGTTAGCTAGCTAACAACTTGACTAATGCTATCCTAGCATATTAACAGCTAGAAAAGACATAAAATATGTACCTCCATAACATTCAATGAAGAATTTGTAGCTTTTGTCCAGTTTTAAATGTGTTGTCACTGAAAATTTGCCTGCATTTCATGGCATATGAAACCGTATTAAACTGTGTAAACTCCATGGCCATAGACATTATGGTCAAAAGCGCAGGCATGCACAATCGATCTGCACATGGCTCCTGCTCCTTCCTGTTTATTGACCAATAGTAGATGAGCTGGAGTAAGAAGGCAGCCCTCCTCATTTGCATAATGAGGCAGAAATGCATACGGTAAATTAAAAAAAAAAAAAGAAATGCATACGGTAAAGTAAAAGAGGAGACAAGGAAATGTAAAAAGAACAAAGGCTTGTATAAGGAAAAGGCAAAACAAAATGTATTTCTTGATGAAAACGCATGTGTAAGGAAAAGGCAAAACAAAATATATATATATTTATTGATGCAAACGCATGTATAAGGGAAAGGAAAAACAATATATATTTACATTTCTTGACAAAAACACACATGTAAGGAAAACAAAAAAGAAAATATATACTTTCTTGATGGAAATGCATGTATAAGGAAAAGGAAAAACAAAATATATACAATATATATATTTCTGCTTTTATTTTTAATTATGTCAGTTTTGGTCCTCCATGCCCATTTTCATTTTTGTTTGTTAAAGTTTTCTATTCCTATTCTGGTCGAATCGGGCTTCATTGTATGTTTAGAGGACAGCTCCAGCGCCAGCTGACAGCGGGTTAAAACATGTAACCTGTCAATGGCCAGCAGCAGCCTGCATTCAGTTTGAATATTGCTATAAATTGATATGGATCAATTTAGGCCTTTTATTGGGTTGTAAATTGTTTTTCACTGTTATATTTAACTTTTGGGTCATGGCATCATGATGTCGAGAGAAGGAGAGTAGGATGAAGACCACAAAGAGAGCAAAAGCAAGAAAGAAACAAATAAGCACAGACAAAGTCAACAAAGCATTATAAAAACCAGTGTGGCTTCTGTTTTGCCCACATTCATTGGAGATGATGTCACATAACTACAGTAAGCAGTTTGTTATACTGTCTGTGGAGGTTCTCAGTCATCCAGGTCATAGTAGTCTCTGGAGCTTGAAAATACTCTTAATAAATGCAGATCCCCACCCTGATCTTAGCAAGACGGGAAGGTCTGACCTCCTTTGAATATAGCTCTTTACTTATAGACTTGATTTTTTTTTAATTTTGTAACTTTAAGATTATATATTTTTTCATTTTCTAGTTGAATACAATATGATTGACTGTGATTGTCAGTGCAAAGAAGGAGTGAGGAAGATGGAGAGAGATGACAGAGAGACTGTATGAGAGCAAGAAGAATCAGGTGAGGAAATGGGCTGATAGTGTGATTAAGAGGAAAAACTAATTATTTTTAACAAATAAATTTACATTCATTTCATAAGTGCTTTGTGTGTTTTCCAGTAACACACTTAAAAAATGCAAGAGGACATTCTAAACAGAACAATATTGATATGAATAGCAGCATTTTACTGGATTTTTATCACTTTAAACATGGCTTGAACAGGATAGCTGCCGCTACATTAATGTGACATACTACAAATGTATTCTCCACTCTTGGATTTGGGGTACATGATGCTCTGTGCTGAGTCTGCATAATAAAGGGAGGGTTTGCAAGAATACTAAACCTAATGTAAAAGCATCAGTTTGCTTCCTGTCCAGGTGTATTAAGTGGCAGTTTGATTTTCCAGTGTCTTTCCTGAAACTGAAAATGACTGAAAATAATGCTACTTTAAGTGCTTGATGATGTTTTTGGACTAGGGTTTAATATTTTTCCCGAAAATGACATGAATCAAATCCCGGGAAAAGACGAGCCATTTCTCGGCAATCCCGGGAAATTTTTTTTTTTTTACATTTTAATTAGGCCTTCTGTAGCCTGTGTCGGGCTTAACCTATTTTTTTTTTTTTTTTTTTTTTTAACCTATTTTGATATTGTAGAGGTAGCTTTCCAGCTATGTCCTGTTATGCCCAGTAGGGGGCAACGTTGGCTTGATTAATGCAATAAAACCTACATCTCGGCATTCGAGTGATCGAGCTATGCGGTGTTGTATCGTTCCTCAACACTCCCTTAACAAATATAATTCGAATATTCCTGCATTGTACATGGAATTATACCAAGCTATTTTACAACTGCTGGTGCAAAACAATACGGTTCATCTCTACACAGCATTGATAAAGGCTCAGAGACTTGCGCTGTCCACAATGCACTAATAGTCATTGAAAAGTTAACTACCGTACTACACTATAATATGGCATAACACAGGGCCTTGAGTAATGCACTACGACTTGGTCATTGCCATTCTGGCAACAGCAAATTTATAACGCCGTGTCTGAGGGTTAAAGTAGGTTCGTTGTGAATCGTCTTTTGAAAAACTGGCCAATCCTTATAGCCTAAAAAATATACATTTTACTCAACTCCATTTTAAAAGCGAAATATGTTAAAGTAATCTATTTCATGATACTTTGATCACACATTAGGCCCGCATCCTAATTCATGATTGTTAGTAAGCGGCTGCAAAAGAGGAAAAGAAACACTCGAAGTTAAACAGATATTTCTTTATTGTTCAGGGCAGGCATATTTTGTAGGCTACATAATGCAATATAACAATATATAATAATAAACAATTATATAATACAAAATACCTTAGGCTAAACACATTGCCTACGATTTCAACAAAATAAAGAGGAAAAAAGTACAACTGTGTAATACCTCTATTAAAACGCTTGAGATGAAGGCTGAAGCCTTAAACGGAGGCTGAACGTGCCTGAAATGAAGAGTAATGCTTTTCGCATTAAACGAACCCTTCTCTCAATATTTCCTTAAATTTAACATTCTGAAGCTTTCTTTTCTTTTCTTTCTTTTCTTTGCGTGACTTTTTTCCCGGTTTCCCGTCTTAACGTTTCCTGGGAAACGGGAAATGGTTCTGATCGCATTTCCCGGGAATCCCGGATCCCGGGATTAAACGCTATTTTGGACTGCCTCTACTGCATGTGGTTAAGAGATGAAATATTGTTGTGCATGTTTCTCCTCCTATTTCCTTTGCTGAAAATTGCTCTTCAACTTACTTTGGAAAATTCTGGTCAATGAGGGCCTTTACCTCAGGTTTGATCATTCAAGAGTCCACACTAAAACTGGTGTGTTATATTGAAATTTGTGATTGTTCATTCTGAATCATTCCTAGACACTGCAATAGGTCATCCATCTGATTTGTTTTTTGTTTGTTTTGTGTGCTCAGAGATGTTCTTCTGCAGACCTTGGCTG
Organism: Archocentrus centrarchus; assembly: GCF_007364275.1. Lineage (NCBI taxonomy): Eukaryota > Metazoa > Chordata > Actinopteri > Cichliformes > Cichlidae > Archocentrus > Archocentrus centrarchus. Next base: position 14,613,796 of record NC_044352.1, read on the forward strand.
TAACAAGTGGTTATTTAAATGCCTTCCTATCACGCTGAAGCAGTATGGCCATTCTTCTCTGATCTCTATTATCAATAAGGCATTTTTACTCAGAGAACTTCTGCGTGTGGGATATTTTTTCTTTTTTTTTTTGTCTCTGTAAATCTGTACCTTCGCCACTGCTATGTAGAATTTCCCCATTGTGGGACTAATAAAGGGATTTCTTATCTTAAATCCTATAGATGGTTGTGTGGGAAAATCCCAGTAGATCAGCATATCTACTGTCATGGTCCATTGTTCCTCTTAGTTTGATCCATTTTTTCTTTCTTTTTTCTCCTCTCTATCATGTGTTTTTGTTTAACTTTCCTTGTGTTTCAGGGGCAGGCCTATCCTGTGTCCCACCTTCCCAGTGACTCACCTGGTGGCCATCAGCTAATTATGGAAACCCTATTTAGAAGAGGAGGAGACCTTCAGTTGATGTTGGCACCTACTACAGTTAGTGTTTTGTTCTCCAGTTACTTTCACCTGTTCCTGTGTTGGCTTTCACTCATCTTCTGTTCTCTTCTGTGCAGGAAAACCTGAGAGAGTCGCAGAGAGGAAGTGCTTATATTTGCAGAGTGGATTTTGTTTAGAGTGTGCCCAACCAGCACCTGAGCCTCAACTGGCAGAGTTGGACTGATTTTGGCTTTTTGCTTACTTACTACTTGATGTAAATAAACTTGTGAACTTTTCCCTCAGTCTGTGGCTGAGTCTCCTCCACATCACTAGCCATGACATCTACTAAAATACTCAGACCAGCCCAACAACCGTACCATGTTCATCAAACTGAAGGTGGCAGTAATACATCAAAGTACACAACTGAAAGTAAAACCAGAAAAATTAAGAATATTTGGTTCCATCAGATTTAAGAGTTAATTTCTTGTTTTGTTTAGCAGTATTTTTGAGCAGCGTTCTGTTTGATCTCTTTTATTCCCAATACATGTTAGTAGGATTAAATAATTTGTAATTTTGATGTTTGTATAGAATTTGTTGATGGAAAACAGATTATGCTGTCTTCTAATTGGCTAAATTAACAAACTGAACTTCAACTTGTTATGGAAATTTATTTATCAAATGAGAGAGACAAAATTCCTTTACATGGTTTATTACTCGTACGAGGAGAAGTCGCCCCATACCCCCAGAGGGGCATGAGTGAATTCTGAATCTTACACAGAAACACTATGTACTTATACCCTTTTACACCCCCCTGTTCTCCCCCTCCTTAACCCAACCATAAGGAAGAGGAAATCCTCCCCCAGTTACATGTCCCTACAGGAAAAGAGACTAACCAAAAGGACAATAAAACTAACGAATGTGACCCCCATTAACACAGAGGGTCCTGAGAGAGGAAGGGTGTGTGTAGATTACAGATAAGACATCTGGGTTTTACAACCTACCGGTCACTCTGTGGTCAACCAACAGATAAGTGGAAGTAAAAATTTCTATCACAGACTACAGCTACAGTACCAGTCAAAGGTTGGGATACACTTGTGTCCAAACCTTTGACTGGTACTGGTACTAGTGCAAAATTCTTTATTCTTATTACATTTTAATGGCGCACATTTATCACAGAATAAAACTATGGACAGTATGGATGGTGAGTACTTTTTGTTGGTTTTATTAGTTAATAACATTGCAGGGTGCATTCATTCTGTTGTCTTATATACTCTTGATGATTCATAATATAAAGTTTATGTATTTAAATAAACACACCAGTACTTCTCAGATCTAGTCAATCATAGAGCCATTTTTGCATACTGTATTCACACAGTATGTGTGATCCTGTTTAAATTTCAGTGTGGAACTGAAGTGTGGGATCTTTCATCTTTTTCTTGTAGTCTTCATTGAACACTTGATTTTGGGCCATGGTGAAGTGGTTCTTCCAGTCACCAACCTTCCCTGTAGAAACACAGATAAAATTTAGTCAGGTGTTTTTCCTACTGTCATTTTATTTTATGGTTCACTGTACCTTTTCTCATGAAGGGAGAAATCTTGAAATCTAGAAGCGGGAGTGAAGAATAGTTGACCATCTCATTCTTTTTCATGTTGTCAAACTGCACTCCACCTGCAATCATTTTCTTCTCCTCAGCTGAAGGAGTCAAACCCAGAAAGCAGGACAGTTTGTCTATTTCCTGTTCAGTATCCTGTAAATGCACCGTGGAATATCTTTACAACATTATAAACAGCTAGATGACAGTTTTAGGCAAATAGCATACATGGGAAAGTGCCAACAAAACAACTAAATGACCTCAATCAAATCTTCATAGAACATGTAGTGAATCTTTGAGCATGTCTGTTTCTTCTTCCACCAACCATTCACATGATCATACCAGGAGCCGAAGACCACTAAGATCCAAGAACAAAAAATAGGAATACAGTATTCAAACAATGTGAAGGAAGCATCTGCATCTTTCTATAACTGAAAAAGCCTTTATTATATTATTTGATGCATACTTTTTCCTTCCATGAATCTGTGGAAGTAGTTGTTCCAGTCTCCAGGCTCTGGCTGAATTCCATTCATCCGATCAAAGTGGAAATAAGACACCATGTTGTCCTTCGCATTGCGGGCTACATAGACTATCTACAGAAGACAAATAAAACAGGGGGGGGTGTCAAAACTTTACCAGAAGTATTCTTGTCAGGCTTCAAGTTTAAATTACACCTGAAATTACTGAACTATCATCCGTAACACTGGATATTTTTAGCTTCTTGATAATACACTGAGATGATGCAAACACACACAGGCTACAGTACCCTGCAGTTTTGCTCCCAGAAGGACTTTGGCACAAACTGAACAGGAAAATGAGTCTTAATGAGTCGGGGGGAGGTGGGGAGCTTGTCTGCCAGGTCTTTTCCTGCATGAAACAGTGAAGATGTAGTAAGCAAAACCTTGAGTGTGTAAAATCATCATAACAATGGCCAACTGGTAACAATATATTTTAATCAAATTAATGTGACTGATTGGCAACCTGATTCTAAAGTTGGGACGCAAATCTCCAGGAAGGGCACTCTCTCATAGATGGGGATGGTTTTCTGCCGCTCTGGAGATGTCTGACCAAAATACAGCAGGTCAAGGATTTGGGAGACCCATGTGGTTCCTACAGAGAGAGTAGGAGAGAGGCAAATGTCATCCCAACCCTGACCTCTGTATACACATTTTTACGAGCAATAAAGTTTTCACACGTTGTTTGAACTGACCTGCTTTGGGATATGTTGCAATAAGTATATCATCTGGTCTGGCCTGAAAGTTTTGAATATTCTCCCAGTTGTCTGTAAAATAGTGAGTCATTGAGACTCCATGGAAATCAAACAGTTCTGGTCTGGAAGGCAAAACCACCTTTGAGGAAAAAAGAGCAAAGAAAAAAAACAAACATCTGAATGTGTGATTAGCAACTGCAGTGATTTGACAGGGAAAAAGAGAAAGATGAGAAGGCCTAAAATTTCCAAGTGTCGAATTGTTCTTGCATGCACACTTTTATTCACAAATACATTGTCATTAGCTCAGCCTTATATGAGTAACAAGAAACAAACTCCATAAAAGGCAAGCAAAATATAATGATAAAAAAAATATATTTTTAAAAAGCAAAAACAATTTTGTTTATAGATGTCAGACGTACCTCCTCAGGATTAAGTGACATGCTGTTTGCTGGTTTCTGCCTGGCTACTCTTACTGTAATTTCTCACTGATCAGCTGTGAATGTTCTCCCCAACATGTGGTTGCATAACAGCACTATCAGCATACGCCTACTTTCACATGTGATCTGAAAGTCCAGCCTTTCTTTTTTTTCAGATCTAAAGTGTCTCAGATTACTCAATGAAATCATTTCAATGAGCTTTATTTGATCTGAAATTTTAAATGAACAGTATTACAAATGCATACATCAATAAATATATATAAAGAGTCTGGGCGTATTTATTTATAACTTCTTTTTCTATTTTTTGTAGTGAGTAGAAAAAAGTTGAAGTAATATTCTCACACTGTCCAAAGGGCAATGTCATCTGATGTGTTTTTTTCAGTTATACTGGCCCCTCTTTTCTTTGTTACTTATCCATAAAATTAAGCAATACAGACATATTGTGCACAGTCATGCCCACTGTGTATTCCTGTTCTGTGCACTTTGAATCACCTCTTACCCAGAAAACATATCAGGCGTAACCCAGCCTTTTCCACTGTGTTCATCATGCCTCCTACACAGCAGCTCACATCCGGATTGCGGACTTCCAGTATGTTCAACGTGCTTCTGCCTGCTGACTGTATGACAACCTCCCTTCAAGGCCAGTCTACTGTGCTGGGCCCAACATATAAGGCATACAACATAAAGGCACAGCTTCTCCGAGGTTACACAGAATTCAGTTCTTAAGGCACATAATAACAGGTTACACAGGTTACATGTAGCATATTAAGTGAACTTCAAGTATATAACTTATCATTTCTCCCCCTAAAAGACAAAGAGGACATAAAGCTGGCCTAAGGCCTATATCTTGAATATAAGGATAACTGTCTACTGTTCCACCAACAGGACAGAATCTACATTACTCCTCCTAAATCCAGGGTCACTCAATTTCACTGATGATCTTATGACCATAGTTCCTGCCTGCTGCCTTTGCAATCAAACATTCAGAGACCATATGCTCAACCTCAGACAAATCCTTCTGAATGTGGACTCACATTTCATCCTCACTATTTAGGTTTACAAAGTCTGTCTGGCAGCCTACTCAGCCATTTGATCCAGCTCACCATTGTATGGTGATCAGTTGACAGCTCTGCTCTTCTCTTCACCCAAGTATTTTAAAACACACCTCTCTAGTTTAGCTCAGGCAGACTATTCCTCCTAATCAAGTGATGAAGTGAGTGCTATTTAGACATTATTTCTCAAAATAGCTTAATTAACCAAGCAGTCAAAGAAAACACAGGTACAGGTGTACTGCTCAAATGGTGTATTTTTCATTTAGAATTTACATTTAGTTTATAATTTATATTAATTACTAATTAAAATATAAGTACAGTTGTCTTGATTTTGTCTTGTGAGCCCCTCATACAGAGAAAGTTCTACTTCAGCCACATACAGTAAACAATACATTGTTGTAGGGTCAGAAACTTGCTACCAACCTTACAATTTCAAAAGTCTTCAGTTTTTGAAGCTCTCCAGTTTGCACAGAGGTGGCCTTCCTAATGAGTTTATTCAGTCTGTTGGCATCACCAACTCTGATGCTGCTCACCCAGCAGAGTGCAGCAAAGTATACTGTGACTGCCAACTGAGTGATAGAAAATGTTCATCATTTTGATTGATTGAACTATTTTGTCATTGTACACAAGTACATTGCCGTTCCAGAACACCCATCCAAGATAGGACAGGTGAGGAAAAAAAAATTCTCATATTTTGCCCAGTAGGGGGCACAATATGAGGTATGTAAGTAAATGTATATGTAAGTAAAACAGCCGTTTGAGTAAATGTGCATACTGCGCTCTGTGTGAGGTATCGGTGAAACACATAATAAAGTAGCCAGGATGGCTATTGTTTATGATAGACTATAAGTCTTTGTGTAAGGAGCTTACAGCTATCGTGAAACATACATAATAAAGACAAACCAACTGTTGCTGTTGTTGCTAAAACGATCAGTCATTGTATAATGCTCCTAGCAGATTGGAGTGAAACGTTCCGAATAAAGAGATCCATCCAAATGCTGATTTGAGTAAAAAAAGGTGTTTTTTGTTTGGTTGTTTGTTTGTTTTAAAAAGAAGCGTTATGGCTCCCTGGATCCCGACGGCACCATCGTTGAGGCTGATATTGTTGCACCTGTGTGGCTATCTCAAAAATAAAAACATTAGAATTAACTCAGTAATAGATTAGGAAATATACACTAGTATCACACTTTTCTTACTAGACTAGTTTGTAACAATTAATCCAACAAAACCAACAAAAATTCCGTGTCAGCTGAGCACACTGTCACCGCTCCACTCCATGCTTTAACATGGACAAAAACATTGTGGTGTTCATAACGCAAAGCTTATGCAGAAGGTTTTGAAACCGATGACATCCCGTTTTTTGCCTTCAACAAAGGAGAACTTATAGAGCCGTTCACAAGCATTGCATAGGTTGAGTATACTGTAATATTTTTAATCCAATCAGGGAGCTCTGTGGGTTTAACAGGAAGTATATTGTGCAGCTCACTGAAGTGGCACACAATGAATCTGTGCATGGGCCCGTATAACAAAGTAAACATATTTTGAATTGAAACCGCAAGCGGTGATGATCGGCCCTCGCACCCGGCGCGTGTCGACCCATGGCGCGCTCGAGCTGTGCCGCGCTCCGAGACTGTCGCGAACAGGAGAGTAGCGGCCTCACCCGGATGCTGTCAGCCCAGCAGGCTACCCGTACATCACATCAGCCACCGAAAGTCTCCCGCGTCCACTAGGTGGCGTCAGCGATTGCCCACTAATTAAAGTGTCATGATTCTCTATGTAATGCCTGTACCCAATCAATGAAATTGTAATGGTCATAAGATGATTATCAGTGTACTGCTGATTTCCTTTTGCAACTGGGTGGCGTTACAAGTGTGATGCAAAGCAGGTACTTGCTTTACAAAAAATAGAAAAAGAAGTTATAAATAAATACGCCCAGACTCTTTATATATATTTATAGATGTATGCATTTGTAATACTGTTCATTTAAAATTTCAGATCAAATAAAGCTCGTTGAAATGATTTCACTGAGTAATCTGAGACACTTTAGCTCTGAAAAAAAAAAAGTTGCTAACAAAGGAGTCAGGAAATCATGAACAAGAGGGAAAGGCTGGACTTTCAGATCACATATGAAAGTGGGCGTATGCTGATAGTGCTGTTATGCAACCACATGTTGGGGAGAAAATTCACAGCTGATCAGTGAGAAATTACAGTAAGAGTAGCCAGGCAGAAACCAGCAAACAGCATGTCACTTAATCCTGAGGAGGTATGTCTGACATCGATTAACAAAATTGTTTTTGCTTTTTAAAAATATTTTTTTTTATCATTATATTTTGCTTGCCTTTTATGGAGTTTGTTTCTTGTTACTCAAGTAAGGCTGAGCTAATGACAATGTATTTGTGAATAAAAGTGGTTTAAATGCATGCAAGAACAATTCAACACTTGGAAATTTTAGGCCTTCTTATCATCACTCAGCACCAGTGTTTTGTACTGTTAATCATTTGTTGTTTCACTCAGAGGATTTGTAGAAACTAGCTTCAAGCACAAACTGACTCCACTGCCTACAACTTTCCTCTTATCTCTTTTCCTCTGTCAAATCACTGCAGTTGCTAATCACACATTCAGATGTTTGTTTTTTCTTTGCTCTTTTTTCCTCAAAGGTGGTTTTGCCTTCCAGACCAGAACTGTTTGATTTCCATGGAGTCTCAATGACTCACTATTTTACAGACAACTGGGAGAATATTCAAAACTTTCAGGCCAGACCAGATGATATACTTATTGCAACATATCCCAAAGCAGGTCAGTTCAAACAACGTGTGAAAACTTTATTGCTCGTAAAAATGTGTATACAGAGGTCAGGGTAGGGATGACATTTGCCTCTCTCCTACTCTCTCTGTAGGAACCACATGGGTCTCCCAAATCCTTGACCTGCTGTATTTTGGTCAGACATCTCCAGAGCGGCAGAAAACCATCCCCATCTATGAGAGAGTGCCCTTCCTGGAGATTTGCGTCCCAACTTTAGAATCAGGTTGCCAATCAGTCACATTAATTTGATTAAAATATATTGTTACCAGTTGGCCATTGTTATGATGATTTTACACACTCAAGGTTTTGCTTACTACATCTTCACTGTTTCATGCAGGAAAAGACCTGGCAGACAAGCTCCCCACCTCCCCCCGACTCATTAAGACTCATTTTCCTGTTCAGTTTGTGCCAAAGTCCTTCTGGGAGCAAAACTGCAGGGTACTGTAGCCTGTGTGTGTTTGCATCATCTCAGTGTATTATCAAGAAGCTAAAAATATCCAGTGTTACGGATGATAGTTCAGTAATTTCAGGTGTAATTTAAACTTGAAGCCTGACAAGAATACTTCTGGTAAAGTTTTGACACCCCCCCTGTTTTATTTGTCTTCTGTAGATAGTCTATGTAGCCCGCAATGCGAAGGACAACATGGTGTCTTATTTCCACTTTGATCGGATGAATGGAATTCAGCCAGAGCCTGGAGACTGGAACAACTACTTCCACAGATTCATGGAAGGAAAAAGTATGCATCAAATACTATAATAAAGGCTTTTTCAGTTATAGAAAGATGCAGATGCTTCCTTCACATTGTTTGAATACTGTATTCCTATTTTTTGTTCTTGGATCTTAGTGGTCTTTGGCTCCTGGTATGATCATGTGAATGGTTGGTGGAAGAAGAAACAGACATGCTCAAAGATTCACTACATGTTCTATGAAGATTTGATTGAGGTCATTTAGTTGTTTTGTTGGCACTTTCCCATGTATGCTATTTGCCTAAAGCTGTCATCTAGCTGTTTATAATGTTGTAAAGATATTCCACGGTGCATTTACAGGATACTGAACAGGAAATAGACAAACTGTCCTGCTTTCTGGGTTTGACTCCTTCAGCTGAGGAGAAGAAAATGATTGCAGGTGGAGTGCAGTTTGACAACATGAAAAAGAATGAGATGGCCAACTATTCTTCACTCCCGCTTCTAGATTTCAAGATTTCTCCCTTCATGAGAAAAGGTACAGTGAACCATAAAATAAAATGACAGTAGGAAAAACACCTGACTAAATTTTATCTGTGTTTCTACAGGGAAGGTTGGTGACTGGAAGAACCACTTCACTGTGGCCCAAAATCAAGTGTTCAATGAAGACTACAAGAAAAAGATGAAAGATCCCACACTTCAGTTCCGCACTGAAATTTAAACAGGATCACACATACTGTGTGAATACAGTATGCAAAAATGGCTCTATGATTGACTAGATCTGAGAAGTACTGGTGTGTTTATTTAAATACATAAACTTTATATTATGAATCATCAAGAGTATATAAGACAACAGAATGAATGCACCCAAAACAACCTGTAATGTTATTAACTAATAAAACAAACAAAAAGCACTCACCATCCATACTGTCCATAGTTTTATTCTGTGACAAACGTGCACCATTAAAATGTAATAAGAATAAAGAATTTTGCACTTACAGTATCGAAAGTTTGGACACACTTGCCCTAAACGTGTCCAAACGTTTGACTGGTACTGTAGCTGTAGTTGAAGTTCAGTTCATTAATTTAGCCAATTAGAAGACAGCATAATCTATTTTCCATCAACATATTCTATACAAACATCAAAAAACTTAGCAATTATTTAAACCTACCAACATGTATCAGGCATAAAAGAGATCAACTGGAACCCTGCTCAAAAATACTGCTAAACAAAACAAGAACTTAACTCAATCTGACTGAACCAAATATTCTTAATTTTTCTGGTTTTAGTTTCAGTTAGCATACTTTGATGTTGTATTATTGCCACCTTCAGTTTGATGAACATGGTATGGTTGTTGGGCTGGAGCAGATGAAAGTAACTGGAGAGCTAAACACCAACTAACCTGTCATCGACTGAAGGTCTCCTCCTCTTCTAAATACGGTTTCCATAATTAGCTGATGGCCACCAGGTGAGTCACTGGGAAGGTGGGACACAGGATAGGCCTGCCCCTGAAACACAAGGAAAGTTAAACAAAAACACATGATAGAGAGGAGAAAAAAGAAAGAAAAAATGGATCAAACTAAGAGGAACAATGGACAATGACAGCAGATCTGCTGATCTACTGGGATTTTCCCACACAACCATCTATAGGATTTAAGATAAGAAATCCCATTATTAGTCCCACAATGGGGGAATTCTATTTAGCAGTGGAGAGGATACAAATTGGGATAGGAAGGCATTTAAATAACCACTTGTTACAGCCAAGGTCTGCAGAAGAACATCTCTGAGTACACAAAACAAACAAACAAAAAAACAAATCAGGTGGATGACCTATTGCAGTGTCTAGGAATGATTCAGAATGAACAATCACAAATTTCAATATAACACACCAGTTTTAGTGTGGACTCTTGAATGATCAAACCTGAGGTAAAGGCTCTCATTGACTAGAATTTTCCAAAGTAAGTTGAAGAGCAATTTTCAGCAAAGGAAATAGGAGGAGAAACATGCACAACAATATTTCATCTCTTAACCACATGCAGTAGAGGCAGTCCAAAAACATCATCAAGCACTTAAAGTAGCATTATTTTCAGTCATTTTCAGTTTCAGTAAAGACACTGGAAAATCAAACTGCCACTTAATACACCTGGACAGGAAGCAAACTGATGCTTTTACATTAGGTTTAGTATTCTTGCAAACCCTCCCTTTATTATGCAGACTCAGCACAGAGCATCATGTACTCCAAATCCAAGAGTGGAGAATACATTTGTAGTATGTCACATTAATGTAGCGGCAGCTATGCTGTTCAAGCCATGTTTAAAGTGATATAAATCCAGTAAAATGCTGCTATTCATATCAATATTGTTCTGTTTAGAATGTCCTCTTGCATTTTTTAAGTGTGTTACTGGAAAACACACAAAGCACTTATGAAATGAATGTAAATTTATTTGTTAAAATAATTATTGTTTTTCCTCTTAATCACACTATCAGCCCTTTTTGCTCACCTGATTCTTCTTGCGCTCGTACAGTCTCTCTGTCATCTCTCTCCATCTTCCTCACTCCTTCTTTGCACTGACAATCACAGTCAATCATATTGTATTCAACTAGAAAATGAAAAAATATATAATCTTAAAGGATTTATTATAAGATCAGGGTGGGGATCTGCATTTATTAAGAGTATTTTCAAGCTCCAGAGACTACTATGACCTGGATGACTGAGAACCTCCACAGACAGTATAACAAACTGCTTACTGTAGTTATGTGACATCATCTCCAATGAATGTGGGCAAAACAAGCCACACTGGTTTTTATAATGTTTTGTTGACTTTGTCTGTGCTTATTTGTTTCTTTCTTGCTTTTGCTCTCTTTGTGGTCTTCATCCTACTCTCCTTCTCTCGACATCATGATGCCATGACCCAAAAGTTAAATATAACAGTGAAAAACAATTTACAACCCAATGAAAGGCCTAAATTGATCCATATCAATTTATAGCAATATTCAAACTGAATGCAGGCTGCTGCTGGCCATTGACAGGTTACATGTTTTAACCCGCTGTCAGCTGGCGCTGGAGCTGTCCTCTAAACATACAATGAAGCCCGATTCGACCAGAATAGGAATAGAAAACTTTAATGAAAATGTGCATTGGTATGGAGGACCAAAATTGACATAATTAAAAATAAAAGCAGAAATATATATATTGTATATATTTTGTTTTTCCTTTTCCTTATACATGCATTTCCATCAAGAAAGTATATATTTTCTTTTTTGTTTTCCTTATACATGCGTTTTCATCAAGATATATATATATTTTGTTTTGCCTTTTCCTTATACAAGCCTTTGTTCTTTTTACATTTCCTTGTCTCCTCTTTTACTTTACCGTATGCATTTCTGCCTCATTATGCAAGTGAGGAGGGCTGCCTTCTTGCTCCAGTTCCTCTACTATTGATCAATAAACAAGAAGGAGCAGGAGCCATGTGCAGATCGATTGTGCATGCCTGCGCTTTTGACCATAATGTCTATGGCCATGGAGTTTACACAGTTTAATACGGTTTCATATGCCATGAAATGCAGGCAAATTTTCAGTGACAACACATTTAAAACTGGACAAAAGCTACAAATTCTTCATTGAATGTTGTGGAGGTATGTGTTTTTGTCTTTTCTAGCTGTTAATATGCTATGATAGCATTAGTCAAGTTGTTAGCTAGCTAACATTACGTGACCCTTTCTGTTTTGCAAATAGAATGTAGGCTCTAATCTTGATTAGGTCCTTATAGTATAGACTAGCGTTGCCACCTGTCACGAAAAATACGCAATCGTTTGTTATTTGGCAGCAGTGGCGGATCTAAGATTTTTCTGAGTCAGGGGCCATCAAGGGGCCACAGTATCCATATAGGGGCCAAGTATTTGTGGTAGATGTGGTGATATACGGACCAATAAAAATTAAAGCCATTACATTACAGTTAGGGTAAATTTATTAACCCTAAAACCCCTAAAACCTGACTACCCAGGGTTGAGACCAGGAAGCAGAGTTGCAGTCTTACACGCCTCTCTGCAGCTTCTCTTCTCCTGCCATCCCCCCAAAACCCCATCCCCATAGAGTCTGTGCCTGTTCCCAGACCACCAAAAAACAAAGCTAAAATCAGCAGAAAGCTATTTAAGCATAAAAATTCAAAAACAATAAATAATACAGCTTCATCAACTGCACCAAAAAATAAAACAATTAAATGTGGATTTTTAAACATTAGGTCTCTCTCTTCCAAGTCCCTATTAGTAAATTATTTAATAATTGATCAATGTATTGATTTATTCTGCCTTACAGAAACCTGGTTACAGCAGGATGAATATGTTAGTTTAAATGAATGCTCGAAGCACAGGTCGAGGAGGAGGATTAGCTGCAATCTTTAATTCCAGCTTATTAATGAATCAAAGACCCAGACAAAGCTTTCATTCTTTTGAAAGCCTGACTCTTAGTCTTGTCCATCCTAATTGGGAAAATCAAAAACCTGTTTTATTTGTTATTATCTATCGTCCACCTGGTCCTTACTCAGAGTTTCTGTCTGATTTCTCAGACTTTTTATCTGATTTAGTGCTCAGTTCAGATAAAATAATTATAGTGGGTGATTTTAACATCCATGTAGATGCTGAGAATGACAGCCTCAACACTGCATTTAATCTATTGTTAGATTCAATTGGCTTCTCTCAAAATGTAAAGGAGCCCATCCACCACTTTAATCATCCTCTGGATCTTGTCCTAACATATGGCATAGAAACTGAAGACTTAACAGTATTCCCTGAAAGCCCCCTCCTGTCTGATCATTTCTTAGTAACATTTACATTTACTTTAATGGATTACACAGCAGTGGGGAATAAGTTTTATTACAGTAGAAGTCTTTCTGAAAGTGCTGTAACTAAGTTTAAGGATCTAATTCCTTCATTGTTATGCTTTTCAGTGCCATGTGCCAACACAGTGCAGAGCAGCTACCTAAACTCTGCTCCCAGTGAGGTCGATTATCTCCTCAATAGTTTTACATCCTCACTGTGTATGACTTTGGATACTGTGGCTCCTCTGAAAAGGAAAGCTTCAAATCAGAAGTGCCTGACTCCGTGGTATAATTCACAAACGCACAGCTTAAAGCAGATAACCCGAAAGCTGGAGAGGGAATGGCGTCTCACTAAATTAGAAGATGCTCATTTAGCCTGGAAAAAGAGTTTGTTGCTCTATAAAAAAGCCCTCCGTAAAGCTAGGACATCTTACTACTCATCATTATTGAAGAAAATAAGAACAACCCCAGGTTTCTTTTCAGCGCTGTAGCCAGGCTGACAAAGAATCAGAGCTCTGTAGAGCCGAGTATTCCTGTAACTTTAACTAGTAGTGACTTCATGGATTTCTTTACAAATAAAATTTTAGACATTAGAGAAAAAATTATTCATAACCATCTCAAAGATTATTCTTCATGTTCGGCTGCTTTCAGCACTGCTGATATTTGTTTAGACTCTTTTGCTCCAGTTGATCTTTCAGAGTTAACTTCAATAGTTACTTCCTCCAAACCATCAACATGTTTATTAGATCCCATTCCTACTAGACTGTTCAAAGAAGTCTTTCCAATTATTGATGCTTCAATCTTAAAAATGATCAATCAGTCTTTATTAGTTGGCTATGTACTACAGACCTTCAACGTGGCTGTAATCAAACCTCTACTTAAAAAGCCATCACTTGACCCAGCTGTCTTAGCTAATTATAGGCCAATCTCCAACCTTCCTTTTCTCTCAAAGATTCTTGAAAGAGTAGTTGTAAAACAGCTAACTGATCATCTGCAGAGGAACGGTTTATTTGAAGAGTTTCAGTCAGGTTTCAGAATTCATCACAGTACAGAAACAGCATTAATGAAGGTTACAAATGATCTTCTTACAGCCTCTGACAGTGGACTCATCTCTGTTCTTGTCCTGTTGGACCTCAGTGCAGCTTTTGATACTGTTGACCATAACATTTTATTACAGAGATTAGAGCATGCCATAGATATTAAAGGTACTGCACTGCAGTGGTTTGAATCATATTTATCTCATAGACTCCAATTTGTTCATGTAAATGGGGAGTCTTGTTCACACACTGAGGTTAATTATGGAGTTCCACAGGGTTCTGTGCTAGGACCAATTCTATTTACATTATACATGCTTCCCTTAGGCAGTATTATTAGAAAGCACTGCATCAGTTTTCATTGTTATGCAGATGATAGTCAGCTTTACCTATCAATGAAGCCAGATGACACACATCAATTAATTAAACTGCAGGAATGTCTTAAAGACATTAAGGCCTGGATGACCTCTAATTTCCTGCTTCTAAATTCAGATAAAACTGAAATTCTTGTTCTCGGCCCCACAAATCTTAGAAACATGGTGTCTAACCAGATACTTATTCTGGATGGCATTACTTTGGCCTCCAGTAACACTGTGAGAAATCTTGGAGTCATTTTTGACCAGGATATGTCCTTCAATGCACATATTAAACAAATATGCAGGACCGCTTTTTTGCATTTGCGCAATATTTCTAAAATTAGAAACATCCTTTCTCAGAGTGATGCTGAAAAGCTAATTTCATGCATTTATTACTTCTAGGGTGGACTATTGTAATTCATTATTATCAGGCTGTCCTAAAAGCTCCCTGAAAAGCCTTCAGCTGATCCAAAATGCTGCAGCTAGAGTACTGACAGGGACTAGAAAGAGAGAGCATATTTCTCCCATATTGGCTTCTCTTCATTGGCTCCCTGTTAAATCTAGAATAGAATTTAAAATTCTTCTCCTCACATACAAGGTCTTGAATAATCAGGCACCATCTTATCTCAAAGACCTCATAGTACCATATCACCCCAATAGAGCACTTTGCTCTCAGACTGCTGGCTTACTTGTGGTTCCTAGGATACTTAAGAGGAGAATGGGAGGCAGAGCCTTCAGCTTTCAGGCCCCTCTTCTGTGGAACCAGCTTCCAGCTTGGATTCGGGAGACAGACACCCTGTCTATTTTTAAGATTAGGCTTAAAAGTTTCCTTTATGATAAAGCTTATAGTTAGGGCTGGATCAGGTGACCCTGAACCATCCCTTAGTTATGCTGCTATAGGCCTAGTCTGCTGGGGGGTTCACATAATGCACTGTTTCTTCTCATTCACCTTATTTACTTTGTTTATACTCCACTCTGCATTTAATCATTAATTGATATTAATCTCTGGCTCTCTTCCACAGCATGTCTTTTCTCTCCCCTCAGCCCAACCGGTCGCGGCAGATGACTGCCCCTCCCTGAGCCTGGTTCTGCTGGAGGTTTCTTCCTGTTAAAAGGGAGTTTTTCCTTTTCACTGTTGCCAAGTGCTTGACTGTTGGGTTTTCTCTGTATTATTGTGGGGCTTTACCCACAATACAAAGCGCCTTGAGGCAACTGTTTGTTGTGATTTGGCGCTATATAAATAAAATTGAATTGAATTGAATTGAATTATTACTGCTAAACATTATAGTTAATGTAAACACACAAATGCAAATTACAAAGAAGTACATGAATTAGTATTACACGAATTAGTGAAATGCTAACACTCATGTCCAAACACAAGTAGTGCCTCAGTTAACATTACTCTTAACTAACTTTGCTTCCTAATTTAATGTTTGTCAGACTTATGCTATGTGACAGCTGCGAGTAAAAAGGGATTTATGACTTATCATTACCAAAAAAACTCCTCAAAATGTAGACTGCATCGGTTGTGAGTTAAAAAAACTTTCTCCGCAAGATTATTCAAATCTTTTTCTTCTGTAAGCTTTATTCACGCTGAGCATTCCTATTTGGCTCATTAGTGCTACTGGTGTTTCGGCATGGAATTGCATCCACCTATAATTTGATCCTCGCTCTCGGACAAAGGACAGATGAGTGACAGGACAGGGGCACTTCAGGGGGCCAATCAGATTTCAGATGGGGCCAAGGCCCCTGTGGTCCCGCCCCTAGAACCGCCCCTGTTTGGCAGTTAAATGTGGTTTCCCGGTGCTGCCTGAGCGTCCTGCAGTTTCATTTGCCTACAGACAGACACCACACACCTGCGCCTTTTTTTACTGTCCACTCGCTACTGCACCATGTCTTAAGAAATTAAACTCTTGCAAAGATACAGACGTGAGGAGGAAGACGCTCATCTCAGGCTGAACAGCTTCAGCGAAGTTTAAAGGCGCACGGTGAGCCGTCTGATGTCAGGAGATAAACACTGCAGACAAATAAGAACCTAGAAGACCCAGGCATCAGTCACATTTATTCATCCCCCAATCATCTAAATGGCTATTTGAAGAACAAGTTATGCTAATAGATTAACAGTAAATACATAAATATTGTCAAAACAACGATTATATATATATATATATATATATATATATATATATATATATATATATATATATATATATATATAATATATATATCTATTATAAATATATATCTATATATTATATCTATAAAATATATTATAAATATATCTATAATATATATACTAAAATATATATAATATCTATATATCTCTATCTATATAAATATCTCTATCTCTATCTCCTCTCTCTCTCTCTATCATATATCTCTCCTATCCTCTCTCTCTATCATTCTCTCCTCTCTTCTCTATATCTCTACTCTCTCTATCTCTTCTTATCTCTCTCTCTCTCTCTCTCTCTCCTCTCTCTCTCTATCTCTCTCTATCTCTCTCTCTATATATATATATATTATATATATATGAGCCCCCAGGTATTCAAAGATGGTAATGCATTTCTAACATAAACATAAGAGTGAATAGTATGTATGTAATAGTATGTATTGCTTTTCATATATGTGCTCTATGATATTATCTTTATAATAAAATTTTACTATTAAAATTTACAAAGGCTTAAACTAACTATTAAAGGAGTTATTTTTTCATTACAAACATGTACAGGGAAGTAATTAGTGTGACTGTCATAGTTTGCAAGGTCACATGACATACATAAAGTGTGGTGAGAGATAGCGCCAGTGTGTGGCTCGCACTCCACGGCTCTCAGTTCTGTTTTTATTTTCTGTCTTTATTTTGCTATTGTCACTTTTAGTGAACCATATTGACTCTTTACTGACTTATGATCACGAAGCTCTCTTAAATATTCGACTTGCCACAGAGGACCTCTTACACACATACACCCTGAAAAGATCCCTCAGGTCGGTTAACCACCTACTTCTTGCTGTCCCCAAGTCGAGACTGGAAAAAAAAAAAAAAAAAAAAAAATTATATCTATCTATATCTATATATATATATTGTATATATATATATATATATATATATATATATATATATATATATATATATATATATATATATATATATATATATATAGATAAGTGACAAATTTTAATTATGCCAGTTTTGGTCCTCCATACTTTGACTCCTTGGCTGGCATCTAGTGATATACCAGCAAAGTAAAAGTTTTTAGAACCTAAAATTAGCTAATAGTCTCCATTAATCTAGCTTACAGTACCAAACATTATAGATGATATTTAGAAAACAAATAAAAATAAACAAACACACACTTTATACGCCACAAAAATTATCAGAACAGTTTGTAGTTCTTGCTATATTTCAGGTAAAGCAAGTTTTAAATCTGCACCATGATTTGTGTCATGAAATTATTTCTCTGTTTACTTTCTCCTGCAGTAACAACATTGCAAGATTCAACTTCTTCCTACTCACTACAAATAATAGAAAAAATTATTAAAAAAATATGCTCAGACTCTTTATATATATTTATGCATTTGTAATACTGTCTATTTAAAATTTCAGATCAAATAAAGCTCATTGAAATGATTTCACTGAGTAATCTGAGACACTTCAGATCTAAAAAAAAAATGTTGCTAACAAAGGAGTCAGGAAATCATGAACAAGAGGGAAAGGCTGGACTTTCAGATCACATGTGAAAGTGGGCGTATGCTTATAGTGCTGTTATGCAACCACATGTTGGGGAGAAAATACACAGCTGGTCAGTGAGAAATTACAGTAAGAGTAGCCAGGAAGAAAACCAGTAAACAGCATGTCACTTAATCCTGAGGAGGTATGTCTGATATCCATAAACGAAATTGTTTTTGCTTTTTAAAAATGTATTAATTTTTATTATATTTTGCTTGCCTATTATGGAGTTTGTTTCTTGTTACACATGTAAGGCTGAGCTAATGATAATGTATTTGTGAATAAAAGTGGTTTAAATGCATGCAAGAACAATTCAACACTTGGAAATTTTAGGCCTTCTTATCACTCAGCACCAGTGTTTTGTACTGTTAATATTTGTTGTGTCATTCAGAGGATTTGTAGAAACTAGCTTCAAGCACAAACTGACTCCACTGCCTACAACTTTCCTCTTATCTCTTTTCCTCTGTCAAATCACTGCAGTTGCTAATCACACATTCAGATGTTTGTTTTTTTTCTTTGCTCTTTTTTCCTCAAAGGTGGTTTTGCCTTCCAGAGCAGAACTGTTTGATTTCCATGGAGTCTCAATGATTCACTATTTTACAGACAACTGGGAGAATATTCAAAACTTTCAGGCCAGACCAGATGATATACTTATTGCAACATATCCCAAAGCAGGTCAGTCCAAACAACGTGTGAAAACTTTATTGCTCGTAACAATGTGTATACAGAGGTCAGGGTAGGGATGACATTTGCCTCTCTCCTACTCTCTCTGTAGGAACCACATGGGTCTCCCAAATCCTTGACCTGCTGTATTTTGGTCAGACATCTCCAGAGCGGCAGAAAACCATCCCCATCTATGAGAGAGTGCCCTTCCTGGAGATTTGCGTCCCAACTTTAGAATCAGGTTGCCAATCAGTCACATTAATTTGATTAAAATATATTGTTACCAGTTGGCCATTGTTATGATGATTTTACACACTCAAGGTTTTGCTTACTACATCTTCACTGTTTCATGCAGGAAAAGACCTGGCAGACAAGCTCCCCACCTCCCCCCGACTCATTAAGACTCATTTTCCTGTTCAGTTTGTGCCAAAGTCCTTCTGGGAGCAAAACTGCAGGGTACTGTAGCCTGTGTGTGTTTGCATCATCTCAGTGTATTATCAAGAAGCTAAAAATATCCAGTGTTACGGATGATAGTTCAGTAATTTCAGGTGTAATTTAAACTTGAAGCCTGACAAGAATACTTCTGGTAAAGTTTTGACACCCCCCCCCTGTTTTATTTGTCTTCTGTAGATAGTCTATGTAGCCCGCAATGCGAAGGACAACATGGTGTCTTATTTCCACTTTGATCGGATGAATGGAATTCATCCAGAGCCTGGAGACTGGAACAACTACTTCCACAGATTCATGGAAGGAAAAAGTATGCATCAAATACTATAATAAAGGCTTTTTCAGTTATAGAAAGATGCAGATGCTTCCTTCACATTGTTTGAATACTGTATTCCTATTTTTTGTTCTTGGATCTTAGTGGTCTTTGGCTCCTGGTATGATCATGTGAATGGTTGGTGGAAGAAGAAACAGACATGCTCAAAGATTCACTACATGTTCTATGAAGATTTGATTGAGGTCATTTAGTTGTTTTGTTGGCACTTTCCCATGTATGCTATTTGCCTAAAGCTGTCATCTAGCTGTTTATAATGTTGTAAAGATATTCCACGGTGCATTTACAGGATACTGAACAGGAAATAGACAAACTGTCCTGCTTTCTGGGTTTGACTCCTTCAGCTGAGGAGAAGAAAATGATTGCAGGTGGAGTGCAGTTTGACAACATGAAAAAGAATGAGATGGCCAACTATTCTTCACTCCCGCTTCTAGATTTCAAGATTTCTCCCTTCATGAGAAAAGGTACAGTGAACCATAAAATAAAATGACAGTAGGAAAAACACCTGACTAAATTTTATCTGTGTTTCTACAGGGAAGGTTGGTGACTGGAAGAACCACTTCACTGTGGCCCAAAATCAAGTGTTCAATGAAGACTACAAGAAAAAGATGAAAGATCCCACACTTCAGTTCCGCACTGAAATTTAAACAGGATCACACATACTGTGTGAATGCATTATGCAAAAATTCAATTCAATTCAGTTTTATCTATATTCCCCTAAATCACAACAAACAGTCACCTCAAGGCATTTTGTATTGTAGGTAAAGACCCTACAATAATACAGAGAAAACCCAACAGTCCAAACAACCCCTTATGAGTAAGCATTTGGTGACAGTAGGAAGGGAAAACTCCCTTTTATCAGGAAGATACCTCCGGCAGAACCAGGCTCAGGGAGGGGCAGTCATCTGCCGCAACCAGTTGGGGCTGAGAGGAGAGAGACACAACCAAAGACAGAGATTGATAACTAATGATTAAATGCTTAAGTTAAGTTAAAGAGCATAAAGAGGTGAACAAAAAGAAACACTGCATTACGGACCTCCCCCCAGGCCTATAGCAATGTAACTAAGTCGTGGTTCAGGGTCACCTGATCCAGCCCTAACTGTAAGTTTTATTGAAAAGGAAAGTTTTAAGCCTAATCTTAAAAATAGAGAGGGTGTCTGTCTCCCGAATCCTAACTGGGAGCTGGTTCCACAGAAGACGGGCCTGAAACCTGAAGTCTCTGACTCCCATTCTATTTTTAAGCATCCTAGGAACCACAAGTAAGCCAGCAGTCTGAGAGCAAAGTGCTCTATTACTTCTAGTCCAGCCTAGAAGTAATAAATGCATGAATTAGCTTTTCAGCATCACTCTGAGAAGAGATATTTCTAAAATTAGAGACATTGCGCAAATGCAAAAAAGTAGTCCTACATATGTCTGTGTAGATTCTCAGTCATCCAGGTCATAGTAGTCTCTGGAGCTTGAAAAAGGCGACTGGACTTCTTTTTGTTTCTTGAAGACGTTTCACCTCTCATCCGAAAGGCTTCTTCAGTTCTCAACCAAATGGTGGAGAGACCCAGGTATTTAAACCCCTGTGGGCGTAGTCCTACATATTTGTTTAATATGCATTGAAGGACATATCCTGCTCAAATATGACTCCAAGATTTCTCACTGTGTTACTGGAGGCCAAGGTAATGCCACCCAATCTTCAGTTTCTATGCCATATGTCAGGACAAGATCCAGAGTATGATTAAAATGGTGGGTGGGCTCCTTTACATTTTGAGAGAAGCCAATTGAATCTAATAATAAATTAAAAGCAGTGTTGAGGCTGTCATTTTCAGCATCTACATGGATGTTAAAATCACCCACTATAATTATTTTATCTGAACTGAGCACTAAATCAGGCAAAAAGTCTGAGAAATCAGACAGAAACAGAAAGGCCAGGTGGACAATAGACAATTCCAGTTTGGCCAGCAGTCACTTGGCATTTAAGCAAAGGCATGAGGCTGGAATAAAACTCATTCAACTTGTGGTCTTTATTAAATAAGCAAGAGCATTTCACAGACTTCAACACACCAACAACTCTACAAGCAAATGGTTTCTTTTTTATACTCTCCCTGCCACAGGCAAGCATCCAGAATAGTCCAAGTTTGGGTGTAGTCAAACAAATGAAAACCAAATAACAATCCAAAACCAAACAAAATTTAACACAAAGAAGGAATATTTACATATAGACAAATTCACATACATAATTCAATAACATATTTCTTTTAAAAATTGATTATATATATATATATATATATATATATATATATATATATATATATATATATATATATATATATATATATATATATATTAAAACTCTTTAATCTAAACTCTCCTAACCTGGCACTTTGGTTTTGGTTTGCTCCAGGGGCTCATAAGCAGGTGATTGAGCTCTTGCCAATCTTTCTCCATTTCTTCACATTTCATAACTGTCACTTTAACAAAAACTACCTTAAAACTCAATAAAGAATGCACAAAACAATTAATGTGTGTTATTTTTTATATAGCTTATTTAAAACATCAATCCTTCATTAAACAATTTAAGCAGGTAAAGGTAATGGAACCCCTGGTCTCTATTACAGACAACAAATAAAACAGGTTTTTGAATTTCCCAATTAGGGTGGACAAGACTAAGTCAGGCTTTCAAAAGAATTAACTCTGTCTGGGCCTTTGATTAATTACTAAGCTGGAATGGAAGATTGCAGCTACTCCTCCTCCTCGACCTATGCTTCGGGCATTCTGACAGTTAGTGTGACTCGGGGGTGTTGATTTATTTAAACTAATGTATTCATCCTGCTCTAACCAGGTTTCTGTAAGAGAATAAATCACTATGTTGATCAATTATTAAATCATTTACTAACAGGGACTTGGAAGAGAGAGACCGAATGTTTAATAATCCACATTTAACTGTTGAATTCTTTGGTGCAGTTGAGGATGCTATATTATTTATTGTTTTTGAATTTTTATGCTTAAATTAATTTTTTGTTGATTTTAGTGGGTTTTTTGTTTTGTTTTGTTTTTTTGGTGGTTTGGGAGCAGGCACCATCTCTATGCGGATGGGGTTTGGGGACTGCAGCTTTGCTTCCTAGTCTCAACCCTGGGTAGTCAGGTTTTAGGAGGGTTAATAAATTTGGCCATATTTCTAGAAATGAAAGCTGCTCCACCAAATGTGGGATGGATGCCGTCTCTCCTAACAAGACGACGTTTTCCCCAGAAAGTTTCCCAATTATCTATAAAGCCCACATCGGGTTTTTTTTTTAAAGCTCTAAATTGCTCTATGATTGACTAGATGTGAGAATTGCTGGAGTGTTTATTTAAATACATAAACTTTATATTATGAATCATCAAGAATATATAAGACAACAGAATGAATGCACCCAAAACAACCTGTAATGTTATTAACTAATAAAACAAACAAAAAGCACTCACCATCCATACTGTCCATAGTTTTATTCTGTGATAAACGTGCACCATTAAAATGTAAGGCTCAGGTGCTGGTTGGGCACACTCTAAACAAAATTCACTCTGCAAATAAAAGCACTTCCTCTCTGCTCTCTCAGGTTTTCCTGCACAGAAGAGAACAGAAGATGAGGCAAAGCCAACACAGGAGCAGGTGGAAGTAACTGGAGAACAAAACACTAACTGTAGTAGGTGCCAGCATCAATTGAAGGTCTCCTCCACATCTAAATAGGGTTTCCATAATTAGCTGATGGCCACCAGGTGAGTCACTGGGAAGGTGGGACACAGGATAGGCCTGCCCCTGAAACACAAGGAAAGTTAAACAAAAACACATGATAGAGAGGAGAAAAAGAAAGAAAAAATGGATCAAACTAAGAGGAACAATGGACAATGACAGCCGATCTGCTGATCTACTGGGATTTTCCCACACAACCATCTATAGGATTTAAGATAAGAAATCCCTTTATTAGTCCCACAATGGGGGAATTCTATTTAGCAGTGGAGAGGATACAAATTGGGATAGGAAGGCATTTAAATAACCACTTGTTACAGCCAAGGTCTGCAGAAGAACATCTCTGAGTACACAAAACAAACAAACAAAAAAACAAATCAGATGGATGACCTATTGCAGTTTCTGGAGAGATTCAGAATGAATAATAACAAATTTCAATATAACACACCAGTTTTAGTGTGGACTCTTGAATGATCAAACCTGAGGTAAAGGCTCTTGTTGACCAGAATTTTCTTTACTATGCAGACTCAGCACAGAGCATCATGTACCCCAAATCCAAGAGTGGAGAATACATTTGTAGTATGTCACATTAATGTAGCGGCAGCTATCCTGTTCAAGCCATGTTTAAAGTGATATAAATCCAGTAAAATGCTGCTATTCATATCAATATGTTCTGTTTAGAATGTCCTCTTGCATTTTTTAAGTGTGTTACTGGAAACCACACAAAGCACCTATGAACTGAATGTAAATTTATTTTATTAAAAATAATTATTGTTTTTCTTCTTAATCACACTATCAGCCCTTTTGCTCACCTGATTCTTCTTGCTCTCATACAGTCTCTCTGTCCTCTCTCTCCATCTTCCTCACTCCTTCTTTGCACTGACAATCACAGGCAATCATATTGTATTCAACTAGTAAATAAAAATATAATCTTAAAGAAATTATTATGAGAGCAGGTAGGAGATCTACATTTACTAAGAGTATTTTCAAGCTCCAGAGACTACTATGACCTGGATGACTGAAAACCTACACAGACAGTATAACAAACTGCTTACTTATCATCAATGAATGTGGGCAAAACAGAAGCTACACTGGTTTTTATAATGTTTTGTTGACTTTGTCTGTGCTTATTTGTTTCTTTCTTGCTTTTGCTTTCTTTGCTGTCTTCATCCTACTCTCCTTCTCTCACCATCTGGATGCTGTCACCCAAAAGTTAAATATAACAGTGAAAAACAATTTACAACCCAATAAATTGATCCATATCAATTTATAGCAATATTCAAACTGAATGCAGGCTGCTGCTGGCCATTGACAGGTTACATGTTTTTGACTTGCTGGTGCTGAAGCTGTACTCTAAACACACAATGAAGCCCGATTTGACCAGAAAAAGAAAAGGAAAACTTTAACACACAAAAATAATAAGGTACATTGGTTCATTGGCTGGCATCTAGTGATATACCAGCAAAGTAATAGCTTTTAAAGCAAAAAATTAGCTAATGATCTCCATTAATCTAGCTTATAATAACTAACGTTGTTGATGATATTTAGAAAACAAATAAAAATAAACAGACCCTTTATAAGCCACAACAATTATCAGAACAGTTTGCAGTTTTTGCTATATTTCAGATAAAGCCTGTTTTAAAATTTCACCACTGATTTCTGTCACAAAATTACTTTGTTTACTTTCTCCTGTAGCAACAACATTACAAGATTCAACTTCTTATTACTCACTACAAATAATAGAAAAAAATTATAAATAAATATGCCAAGACTCTTTATATTCATTTATATATTTATGCATTTGTAATACTGTCTATTTAAAATTTCAGATCAAATAAAGCTCACTGAAATGATTTCAGTGAGAAATCTGAGACACTTGAGATCCAAAAAGAGAAAATACACAGCTGGTCAGTGAGAAATTACAGTAAGAGTAGCCAGGCAGAAACCAGCAAACGGCATGTCACTTAATCCTGAGGAGGTATGTCTGACATCTATTAACAAAATTATTTTTGCTTTTTAAAAATGTATTATTATTATTATTATATTTTGCTTGTCTTTTATGGAGTTTGTTTCTTGTTACGCATATAAGGCTGAGCTAATGAAAATGTATTTGTGAATAAAAGTGGTTTGTATGCATGCAAGAACAATTCAATACTTGGAAATTTTAGGCCTTCTTATCATCACTCAGCACCATGTTTTGTACTGTTAATCATTTGTTGTTTCACTCAGAGGATTTGTAGAAACCAGCTTCAAGCACAAACTGACTTCACTGCTTACAACTAGCAACATTTTCCTCTTATCTCTTTTCCTCTGTTAAATTAAGTCGATCAGTGTCTATTGCAGTTTCTTATTTTAATTCGTAAACTTTGTTCATTTCTTGCCTTAAAGATTGTCATTAATAACACTTAAATTGGTTAAAAAAAATAAAATCAGTGACTATAAAAATGCTTTTTTAAATTAAGAAAACCTGCAGATGTTATGTCAGGATCTGGTTATTGTAGATATTTATCATTACAGTAACAGTGTTACAAACATCAGTAGCTGTAAACACGCATAAAAACATTAGAAATACATACACTGGTTTGATGCCTGCCCCTAAAATGGATTATTTAACATTTTTAATTATCAGAGAAAGTTACATAATTTTTTGTGCCTATCAGTTTCCCAGTTTATATTAGTGCATATTTGAATGTGTGAATGAAACGCATTAACTTGAATAACTTTGTAGAATGGCGCCGCCCTGCCCCGCTGAATGCTGCGTCTAGGTACATGTATATTTGTTCCTCGTCACGCCCTCATCATCGGTTCCTTCCTGCTGTGTGCTCTACTGTTCATGTTTTGTTTCTAGATCAATTAAGTAATTAATTTTGTAATTTGTTCTGCTGGCTCCCATCCAGCTCTGTTATACACACACACACACACACACACACACACACACACACACACACACACACACACACACACACACACACACACACACACACACACACACACTTAGAAATCAGTACTGCCAGGAAGGGATCAGGGAATTTGAAACCACAGGGGCTGCACTTTCAGATCACATGTCTGGAAGTGAGCCTACTCTGACAATAGTTGACAATGTTACATGCCAAAGAGGGGGAGAAAATTATTCTTACAGTAAAAAAAAGCCAGACAGAAACTAAGAATCAACATGCCACTTAATTCTGAGAAGGTATGTCTGACATCTTTAAAGAAAACTGTTTTAGCATTTTTTTTTGCTAGTTTGCTTTCCTTTCATGGAGTTTGTTTCTTGTTAAGCATGTAAGGCTGAGCTAATAACATAGGAAGGTTTAAATGCAGGAGCGATGCATACTCCACTTGTTTTGCCAACATTTTACCCTCTTTTTTGTCAGTCAGCATTAGTGTTTTTGGTGAATTTAACCAACGACCAAAGTCTGAGCACACTGAGTACTTTTGAACTGTCTGACCTCACTAACTACAACTGGCAACACTGCTTTCTCTTTTCCCCTGTCAAATCACTGCAGTTGCTGTTCACATATTTAGATGTTTGTTTATTCTTTGTTCTTTTTTCCTCAAAGGTGGTTTTGCCTTCCAGACCAGAACTGTTTGATTTCCATGGAGTCTCAATGACTCACATTTTCACAGACAACTGGGAGAATATTCAAAACTTTCAGGCCAGACCAGATGATATACTTATTGCAATATATCCCAACATAGGTCAGTCCAAGAAAGAGGTGTAAAAACTTTACATCTCGTAAAAATGTGTATGCAGAGGTCAGGATTGGGATGATATTTGCCTCTCTCCTACTCTCTCTGTAGGAACCACATGGGTCTCCCAAATCCTTGCCCTGCTGTATTTTTTCAGACATCCCCAGAGTGGCAGAAAACCATCCCTTTTAATGAGAGACTACCATTACTGGACATTTGTGTTCCAACTTTGAAGTCAGGTTGCCAATCAGTCATATTGCTAAAATTATATTTTAATATAACCAGTTGGTATCATCGTTTAACACATTCAAGGTTTTGCTTACTACATCTTCACTGTTTCATGCAGGAAAAGACCTGGTAGACAAGCTCCCCACCTCTGCCCGACTCATTAAGACTCGGGCTGTGGCCTGCGTATTGTCTGCATCATCTCAGTGTATTATCAAGAATCTAAAAAAAAAAAAAAAATCCAGAAATATTGATGATAGTGCAGTCTAGGGCACTAAATGAGCTTCAGGAACTTACAGAGTTTCTGAAGCTAATTTGTCAATATGTCTGTTTAAAAGGGCTTATATTAAACTTGAAGCTGAAATGACAATAAAGAGAAATGGTACAAATCAAGAGTGTTTATCTCAGATAAAGTTCAAAGATTTTTTTGTCACCTTTAGTCCATGTAGCCCACAATGCAAAGGACAACATGGTGTCTTTCCAGTTTGATCACATGAATAGGGTTGAGTCAGAGCCTGGAGACTGGAACAACTACTTCCACAGATTCATGGAAGGAAAAAGTATGCATCAAATACTATAATAAAGGCTTTTTCAGTTGTAGAAAGATGCAGATGTTTCACCTCACATTGTTTGAATACTGTATTCAAGAAAAGATAAGATAAACTTTAATGATCCCACCTCAAGGAAATTTGCACATTACAGCAGCTCAAGTACAGATAAAGATAAAATAAAATAAAATAGAATAAAATAAAATAGAAAACACTATCAAAAAATATCAATACACATATACATCATAACACTATATACAGATATCAAAAACACTATATATGATTGTAGCCAGTAATTTGCAATTTGTACACAGCATACACAGTATGCATTATTCCTATTTTGTTCTTGGATCTTAGTGGTCTTTGGCTCCTGGTATGATCATGTGAATGGTTGGTGGAAGAAGAAACAGACATGCTCAAAGATTCACTACATGTTCTATGAAGATTTGATTGAGGTCATTTAGTTGTTTTGTTGGCATTTTCCCATGTATGCTATTTGCCTAAAGCTGTCATCTAGCTGTTTATAATGTTGTAATGATATTCCATGGTGCGTTTCCAGGATATTGAACAGGAAATAGACAAACTGTCCTGCTTTCTGGGTTTGACTCCTTCAGCTGAGGAGAAGAAAATGATTGCAGGTGGAGTGCAGTTTGACAACATGAAAAACAATGAGATGGCCAACCAGTCTACATCTCCCATTTTTGATTTCAAAATTTCTCCCTTCATGAGAAAAGGTATGGTGAACAGTAATGCCATGCAAGAAATGACATTAGAAAAAAAAGACCTGACTGATTTTTATCTGTGTTTCTACAGGGAAGGTTGGTGACCGGAAGAACCACTTCAAAATCAAGTGTTCAATGAAGACTACAAGAAGAAGATGAAAGATCCCGCACTGAAATTTAAACATGACTGAACATACTACACAGTGTGCAAAAATGGCTCCATGATTGACTAGATGTGGCATATAGAGAAGTACCACTGTGGAGTGTTAATTAGAAAGATTCAATCTAAATAACTTGTATCACACATGTGACAGAATTATACAGTAGAATAAGGTAATATAAACACCCCAAATATCTTTATTTTACAAGCTAACATTCCACAAGATAGGCCTAAGGAAAAAAGTGTTAATGATAAACCTGACAAACTAGACAGTCAGCAGACCGAGGAGTTTTATAATGAGTTGAATAATGAATGTGTTTAAATTGCAAGCCCTTAGAATAACTTAGAAAACTTCTCCTTGGTGACATTATAATCTACTGCAAGAATGAACAATTCAAGAAGACCAAATATCCTGTTATTTCCACAGTTCTTCAGAACATCTTAAAGGACAATCTGTGTCTGTTTCTCTCTCTCTATCTCTGGGTAAATACCTCTCTAGAAACATCAAGCCCCTGCCATAAACCTGCATACCAGAAGTATGCGTTCATTTTACTCATTGACTGCCCCTCCCTGAGCCTGCTTCTGTTGGAGGTTTCTTCCTGTTAAAAGGGAGTTTTTCCTTCCCACTGTCACCAAATGATTGCTCATAGGGGGTCATTTTGACTGTTGGGTTTTCTCTGTAATTATTGTAGGGTCTGTACCTTATAATATAATGCACCATGAGGCAATTGTTTGTTGTGATTTGGCGCTATGACCTGCAATACAGCAGGTCCCCAAAAGGGGAATGGCTTTGCAGGTGGGGGCCACAGACAATTTCCTTATATCTCCTGACTAATTTTTTCTCTAGTTTTGATTTTTTGATAGTGTCCTTATCACTGCTGCCAGTATGAGGCAGTACCTGCAGGTTGCATAAGTAGTCCAGCTCCTCCAGGATGCCACATCCATGCATAGTTTTGTTGTATCAGTATCTGTTCCTGCCAGAGCCAAGAAAATGGCCTCCAGCGGGATACTCGTGCATGTTTCTGTCCAAACATTTTAATATTGTGTCCCATATTCACCTCGTGAAATTACAAATTGAAAAAACTAAACTTTCTCCACAAATCAGATGTGGTGGTCTGCTGTGGCTCGGGCTTGGATCTTGGAAAGGAAAGAGCTTGGAAGTGAGATTATTATAGTTCAGTTCTTAGTTTGGTTATTATCAATGTTTTGATCTTCATCTATACTTCCCTAAGCTTTTGAGTCTCTTTTTCCTTTTGCCTTCCAAAGGGTGTCCTTAATTCTTCATGGCATAGATTCAAGGTGCCGGAAACATTCCTCAGAGATTCTGGTCCATATTGACGTGATAGCATCAGACAGTTATTGGAGATTCACTGGCTGCACATTCCACCATATCCAAAAGTGCTCTAGTACTCAGGTAGGCTGTGGTGTTTAAATAATCCTCAATTGGCACTAAGGGGCCCAAAGTGAGCCAAGAAAATATTGTCCACACCATTACACCACCGACAGCAGCCTGAACCATTAATATAAGACAGGATGAATCCATGCATCTATGTTTATACCCTACCATCTGTCGCAGCAGAAATCGAGACTCATTAAACCAGGAAGTGTTTTTCCAATCTTCTGTTGTCTGATTTTGGTGTGCCCATAAATTGTGGTGTCAATCTCCTGTTCTTAACAGACAGGAGCGGCACCCGCTGTGGGGTCCATGACAACCTAGAGGTGACTGTTTGTTGTGATTTGGTACTTTAGAAATAAATTGAATTGAATTGATTATAATTACTTCTTACCATGACCATGGTAACATGTGCTGTGAAACTAACCTGAGAAGGTTAAGTTCCAGATTAGAGATCAACATGTATGAAATCACTACCTACTGACCAATTATTTAACCAGAAAATAGCTTTACCATTCCTGGAAGATCCCTCAATCCTCTGTGGGGAGAGCACAAGGTTCTAAAGTTTTTCAGTACCATCTAAAGTCTTTGTGTTTCCCTGATGAGCATCAGTAATAACTACAGATCTTTAGACACTGCTTTAGTCCTTGATTTTTTTTCTATTGGCAGCAAACAATTTCACAGCGATGTTACTGTTCTATAACCATTAATATTAGATGATCCTAAAACAGTACACCTAGACTGTACTTGCAGGCCTAATATCAAATTTGTTTGCAGACTAAGCTTATGTTTAGCTTCACATTGCAGGGAAACAGGAATCCTTCATTGCTGTGAGCCAGGCAATGTGAGGCAAGTCAGAAAGCTCAGAGTGCATTTAACCAAAGAACATGTCCTAAACTAGAGGTTCAGATGGGGGTGTGCCCCTTAGGTGTATACTGGATACAGGAAGCAATGTAAGCACTCTGACTGAGGGTTTCTTCAGAAACCACCTCCACGGAGGAGATGAGCTGTACTGCTAAATGGTTCAAACTAACTGCAGCCAACAAACTGCCACTCCTTTACTTGGGTTATGTCGAGCTAGACATACAACTCCTTGGGATACTTATCCCTGAGTGTGGTTTCCTGATAATCAAATATGGTGACACTGAAGAGCCAGACCCCTTGGTGCCTGGCATTTTGAAATGAACATTGCTAAGAGATGTAGGCAGTTAGTACACACAGTTTGACATAGTTCTGGTTGGCGAGTTTGATCCTGTCTGTAGGGAAGTTTATCAGAGTACAAAGGTGGCACTAGTTGGGAAGACATCCATGGCCTGGCTCGCCAGTAAGCACAAGGTAGGTGTGCCTGCCCTCTCTGTTGCCACACTCTGCAAGGGGGCGCAAGAGACAGTCCAGTGGTGACTCCTCCATGCTGCTCAAGCCTGGAAACTCACCTCTGCCTGGTGGGTTGATGGTTGTTCTCACTGCCATCTCATCTAACAGATCAGTGTTTTGGGTTCAGGTAGTAAACATCTCGCAGGATATCTGGTTGTTACCAAAAACTAGATTATGCATTCTTTGGCAACAGCCCAGAGCAGCAGGCAGAGCTCGGGGCACTCTTGTAGAGATATGCTGATGTGTTTGCTGTAAATGATGAGGACCTGGGGTTCACTGACACATACCACCCAAGCAGTACCAGAAATTCAGGGAGCATATTTCTGAACTATTTCGGAAAGGAGTAATTTAGGAGAGTTCAAGCTCATTGTCATGGCCCTGGGCTTTTTGCCCAGTGTTTTGAGTTTGTTGTTTTGCAGTTTTGTATTTTTCCTTTGTATTTAATGTTCTTAACCTGCTCAAAAAAATTAGTTTGCACACAAAATTGTCGTACCGGCCTATTTTGTTCTCACTGCTGTGCAGACCATCATTTGGAACAGACAGCCTTTGCGCAATCTCCGTCCAATTTGCATACTATCTGCATACTGCCCCGACCTCATTTCCTCTATAAGGAAACACGTTTATCTCCAGATGAATCAGGGAAAGTGCTGAAGATGTAAGCAAGAAGCCCGCACCTCTGAGGCAAGAAATAAGGAGAAAGTCTGGCTGTAAAAAAAATTGAATAATTGTGTTTGAGGTTCAAGGAGGAAGCCAGAAGAGGTACAGTTTTCCAAAGTGTTTCCCCAGTTTCTACAGTTAAAAATAATAATAAATAGTGACTCTCAGGCTGTCATTTCCCCTGTTATATTCACTGTGGCTCAAGTAAAAATGAAAAAAAAAAAAAAATTGGAATCAGAGTTAAGATAAAAACAAATTAAAAACTACAAGAAAAAGAAGAAAACAGGTGGAAGACAAGGACAATGTGTTCTGTCAATAAAAAAAGGCAGATTCTCCAGCATCCATTAGTATTTGAAGTCTTTTCTTTCTTTGAAAATGAGGTTATATCAGTCTTGATCAGCTATTTTATGTGTAAACTTTACAGCCATTAAAACACCTCAGAAGCACCTTAACTTGGTCTTTTATTTTCATTTATCTGTGACATTTAAGAAGGTCTGTCTTTGCATGTTATGAGTTGTAAACTAATCGTTCTTATCATTCAGGCACAGACTTGGCATCCAACTTTCCACCACTCATCCACCTGTACAGCTTGTACCAAAGTCTTTCTGGAAGCAGCACTGCAGGGTAAAAGTCATGCCCAAATACCCATAGCGAGTGAACTACATGATCAGTGAAACCCACAGATTATAGTGTATTTATTCTTTCGTTCTGTAGGTAGTCTGTGTGGCCTGCAATAAAAGGACAGTGCAGTCCTTTTATTGCCTATTGCTTATCGTATTGCCCAGCAAGTTCCAGGAGACTGGAGCACCTTTTTTCTGCTAATATATTATCTTGGAGGGAGTTACACAAGAAAAAGTGTACAACTTTAATATCACTAATTTATATAAGGTTAAAGACAGCTGAAAACTCAATGAATGAGAAAAGTTTCGTTTTTTTTGTAGATGTTTCTTCATTATGTAGTCTCGCTGAGAAAAAACATAAAGAACATGTGAGACTGCACAACATTATTATCTTTTGCCCCCTGCTACACATGTACAGACAAAGAGACAAAATTAGAGTAGAAATTAGTAAATTAGAACCAATTAATATGTGAGACTCACATATTAATTGGTTCTAATTTACAAAAGTCAACACATATAAATCACAAGAAACATGCTTGCAAAGAGAAGTGCTGATCTATGAATGTATTCCCACTGAAACACACAGAGGACCACTGGACAGATCAGAGGCTTCAATAACTTATAGCAATTTCATGCATATAAGAAATTAGGGAAAGTGCTGTTGTGCCGGTTTTTACTCCTGGTACGGTGTGTCTTTTTTGTCTTAAAACCAATAAATGTTTTGACTAATCATTAATCAGAACTAGGATGTTGACCAGATTGTTTTTTTTAACAGCAGATCTGGAAGTTAATACAAAACTAAGAAGCAGGGAACAGATTGATGCAGAAACCAGAATGTTATGATGAGCAATAAAACCAGAACCCGATAAAGCAAAGGGCACTGCAGGCATAACTACTGAAGGTTAGTGATTTGTGGCATGGACTTAGTTAAGCAGAGAAGGAGGAGCAGAAAATATCAGTTAATACAGTACAGAAGACTCAAAATTAAGAGAGCGAGAATTACACCCAAGAGTGCAAGATAAAACCAAGGCAGGTATTTCAAATAAGAAAGTCAAGAGATGGAGGCGCTACCTCGGCCAGAACTGTTTGAATTCCATGGCGTCTGTATGACCAGACAGTTTACCAAAAACTGGGACAACATACAGAACTTCAAAGCAAGACCAGATGATATTGTTATTGCTACTTACCCTAAAGCAGGTGAGGTTATTTAACCTTGGTAGACAGATTTTTGCTAGCCTGGGTGCACATGCATCAGACACTGAAGACGTATCGAAATATTGAACTCGAAAGCCTTGGAAGTGATTTTAGACTTTACCTCTCTCTCTCTCTCTCTCTTTCGCTCTCTCTCTCACTCTCTCTGTCTGTGTGTATTCGTGTGTGTGCGTGTTTTATTGACTTCTAAATCATTTTGATATTGCCCTTTGAGCTGAATGCTGAACTGAAAGATGATAAATAAATAAATCTTAAGGGTTAAGTAGAAGGCTTGTGTAGAGCTCATTATCATAGCATATTCTTTTAAAATAAATAATTTTATAGATTGATATATTTCCCACTGAACAACATGTTATTATCTGTTTCAATCTAAGGAACCACGTGGGTCTCCTACATCCTAGATCTTCTGTATTTTGGACACTTGGGTCAAGACCGTCAGACTGCCATCCCTCTTCATGACAGAGTGCCCTTCCTGGAGATCTGCAAACCTTTTGTGCCCATAGGTTAAATCACGTGTTCACTGTCATTCAGCTGCTTTATTACACCAAACCAAAGAGCAACAAGTGCAGATTTCAGTTTTATGTACTCTGCTTACATAAAGATATCTTTAGGTTGTCTTTTGTTGGAAGTCATTGCAACAGTTTTCACAAACTATTTGAAACACGTCTCTGAAGGTCCGGCCAGCTAGTTACACATCAGTTGTGTTTGCATAAATCTGTCTTCATTTAGTGTGCTTCTCATTTGCAATTATCTCAGGTGGAGCATGGTATATAAAATATTTTGCACAGATAAGATATGTAAAAAGTACAAAGATATGAACCGAAAAAAATAGAAAAAATATTAACTACAGCCTCTTTGAGTATAATTTTAAATCAAGTGCAAATTATTTTTATTTTGCTTGATAATTTACCCACACATCGGAGGGTGGGTTGTTATGGATGGGTGTGTGCCTTTGTGCACTTATAATTGAGTGATTGTGCATGTGTGTGAGTCGCCAGTAAATGTGTGTGTGTGTGTGTGTGTGTGTGTGTGTGTATGACTGGGCCTAGGCCCATGTGAGAAGTGGTCGTGGAGGGTGGGGGTTGCCCCTCCGAGCCACCTTGGCCTCTGGCTCCTAGTGAGTGTTGTTTTGGATTTTCACCCTCATTATATCAAGTACGTTCTGTGACAAAGACACGGGCGGTCATGCTCATGGTCACATTCTCTCTCTCTCTCTCTTACACACACACACACACACACACACACACACACACACACACACACGCACACACACAGAGCAACATTGTATGTTTGCAGCCGGTGAGCTTCACTATCTGTGCTTTTTCCTTTCATTTTAATTAGTTTTTATCTTTTCTCCTGTTTTCCCTTTTTTGCTTTTCTGTTTATCTCTTATTTTTTCTTTCCTTCTTCCCTTTATTGCTTCTGTCTCTCCCTGCCTGTCAGCTCTGGTATTGTTAAATTACTTATATACTAATGTGAATAATAATAAATAAAGCAAATGTGTTTGGCATAAAAGTGCACTGAGATCATGAGTCTGCTTGGGAATGGTGCTGGACACAACAGGTTTAAAAAAACAAACCAAAACAAAATTTCCAAAGTCATCTTAAAATGTTTAGTCTTTTACTCATGTTGATCTCTGGTGTCTAGAAAAGTTCAGCTTATTAGCTGCAAACTAATTGTTCTTATCACTCAGGTACAGAACTGGCTGACACACTTCCCACCACTCCTCGTCTCATTAAAACTCATCTACCAGTCCAGCTTCTACCAAAGTCCTTCTGGGAGCAGCAATGCAGGGTAAAAATCCTACACATACACCTATAGACATATAAATATGTGATTCATGAAATGCACACATTATAATTTAGTGTTGCCTTCTTCTGTAGACAGTCTATGTGGCCCGCAATGCAAAGGACAATGCAGTGTCCTATTTCCACTTTGACCGCATGAACAGTGCCCAGCCTGAACCAGGAGACTGGAGCACCTTCCTGCAGGGGTTCATGGAGGGAAAGAGTGAGTTCCTTGTAGTTTTACTGTAAAAAGACCAGATTGACATCTGATTTCCTGTGTAAGCATTCTGTAACCAATTTCCCGAGATACGAGAGCAGATTACATTTAATAGTGATATAACTGATAGAACAACTGTGGGCCTAAGATCAGAAGAACCTGGTTCGTGGAGCCAAGGAATAAAGCAGTAATAATGAGCCGAACACAGAGATGAAATTGAGTAGCAACTCTTATATTGTTACATAATAAAAATAAAATTTGCCATGGCTTACAATCAATTAACTGAAAACCCCAAACCAAAAAAAAGAAAATTGTGCACAAGTCCCACTAGGGATGAAAAAGGAAATTGTCCGTCTGAGTCTCTTATGGGAAAGACAGCCCGTGTTGCAGGTGTACCGGGTATGCTGAGTCTATCTGAATGGTCTGTATGTGTATATGTGTGTACTTGACTCTTTCCTTCTCTGGATCTGGGACTTTCTCCAAAGTCCTTTTAGCTCGCCATCGAATTGGATCGGAGTCTCGCTGGGTCCTCAAGACTGTTTTTCTTGTCCACTCAAAAAAACCTGACCTACAGATAAGGTCATACATGTACATGTCCATTACTTCATATTCTTAGATGCATCATTAAAGATTCAAAATCAACATATCTATTGAATTTAACCTTGGTCATATGTCCTCAGTCAGTTAAATCTCTGTTTTAGTTGTACAACATTCAGCAATTCAAA
Organism: Archocentrus centrarchus; assembly: GCF_007364275.1. Lineage (NCBI taxonomy): Eukaryota > Metazoa > Chordata > Actinopteri > Cichliformes > Cichlidae > Archocentrus > Archocentrus centrarchus. The sequence goes on from NC_044352.1 coordinate 14,650,405, forward strand.
ACTAATCAAACATGAGAACTAAATATTCAAGCACTCATATTACTTACTGTTCGTGTGAACAATGTTCTACTAAGTTACAATTTCAAATCAATCTTGTGAAAAGTTATCACAACCTGAATAAACAAACAATTTTAAACAAAACGAGTACACATACAAGTTGGTTTAGAGGTATCAAAGAAGTGTGCTTAATTTCTTCCCTTGCATTACAGGCCTATTAATACAATAGAGAAACTGCACCAAAAATTGCCCTCTAACCTGGTTTAATTTACAAAGGAGGAATAGAGTTCCCCTATAATTTGAGCTTACAAAACACATTTAGCAACAATACACAACTACAACTCTTCTTAGCATACATTACAATACATAAATCACAGTGACTGCAGCCTACTTGCAGTTACACATTCAGTTTGCACTTATTTCACCATAGCTCACTCATTAGCTTTAATTCCAGCAGCCGAAACAAGCTAGCTGTAGCCAAACGAAACGTGGTTCTCACCGTTGCTCTGGATTTCAAATGGAGTTTGTTAGCTTCGGCGCATCCACAGCTCCCAATGCGAACGGCAACACCAGCTGCTGTAACTCGTCTCCCTTTGCCGAATCACTCTCTCCTGAGCTCGCAGCAAGTAAGCTAATTGCTTCTGGCTTTCTCTTCACTTTATCAACCGAGATGTTCTCCCTTCAGCATGTAGCTACCTTCTCCATTTGCTCCTCGACTTCACCCTACGCTTCTGAGCGTGATTCCTGATTGGCTGCCGAACAGCGTAGGATCGCATACACTGAACGATGCATTCAAGTGCAGTAGGGCATTTGAAATTTAAGCATACACTCCTATTAATTCCATTTTCCTTTCATTAGTCAGTTTTGTCACCTGGGCTACACCCTCCCCTCCTGAACCTATGCACGTCCCTGTGCATGGTAGATGGTTAAATAATGATCACTCGGGGGGACAGAGAAGGGGTATGACCAGGTTCTTTACCATCACCTTCGATATCTTCCCAAGCTTTGGAGAGTCCTTGAAAGAATGACTTCACTGCAGTGATTAAGGGATTACCTAACTCCGGATAGTCGAGCCGTTTTGGTGGTTGACGGTCCCTCTCAGATCTCCTGACAAAATCATTCATATCTGTTTCCTTCTTTTCCTTCTCTTCATCCATCAGGACTGTCCCATCCTCCTCAGATTCTGCACTTTTACTGCCATTCTCCTCAGTACTCGCTGTTATCTTTGCTGGAACTAGAGGTTGCTCACCTTGGATGCTCGGGTATTCAACCTCAGGTAATTCTTCTTGAGTGAAGGCTGTCTTTTCTGCTTGTTCGGTGGATTTGGGTAAGCACTCAGTGTCACTCTGATAAGAGTTAGACTCAGTGAGTATCAGGGGACCATCTGAAGTACTGTTGGACATATCAGGTAAGTTTTGGTCAAGATCGGGTAGATTGTCAATATCAGGCGGGTTGTCAATATCAGGCGGGTTGTCAATATCAGGCAGGTTGTCAATATCAGAAATTCTCTTGGCATTCTGAGCGGTTTCTGGACTCTTGACAGGGTGAAGGCCTGGAGGTTCAGCACGCTGTGTATCTTGTACATTAGTCAACAATAGATCAGGTTCCACAGGACTTTCACAAACTGTGGGAACAGGAGACCCTGAATAAATTGGAATTAGTACATCATCTCCTTCATCTGAGGAGTTCTCCTCCTCTACAGCAGGATTAGCACGAGTTCCTGGCTTGCGGGATACTGGGTTTTGGACAGGCGCACTGCTTTCCTCCATGGGCAGATACCCACATGGGAGTAGTAGATCTCTATGTAGCGTCCTTAAGGGACCATCCCTGTTCTCAGGCTTGACCATGTAAACTGGGAGGGTACCTGCTCTTCTCACCACTACATGCACAGTGGTTTCCCATTTGTCTGACAGCTTATGTTTACCCCGAATGCGGACATTTCTGACCAGCACTCGATCTCCAGCTTCCAAATCTGAGGCTGTTACACGTCTGTCGTACCTTGCTTTGTTCTTATGAGCTATTTTTGCAGCCTGGTCCATAGCTACCTGGTAGCTTTCTTTGAGACGTGACTTGAGGTTTCTCACATACTCGGAGTGAGATGAATGCTGACTCTCGTTTACTGGCAAGTTGAATGCAAGGTCAACTGGCAGACGAGGTTGGCGGCCAAACATCAGTTCATATGGGGTGAAACCAGTTACCTCATTCCTGGTGCAATTATAGGCATGGACAAGAGGTCTTACATGGTCACGCCAACAACACTTATCTTGATTTTGAAGAGTGCCCAACATGTCAAGCAGGGTGCGATTAAATCGCTCCACAGGGTTTCCTCTTGGGTGATATGGAGTTGTCCTAACCTTGTGGATACCGGCGACATGACAAAGTTCCTTGATTGTTCGGGACTCGAAATCTGGCCCCTGGTCACTATGTAGCTTTTCTGGGATACCATAGTGTACCATGAAATTTTCCCACAGACACTTTGCTACTGTGCGGGCCTTTTGGTTGGGTGTTGGGATGGCAACTGCAAATTTGGTGAAGTGATCTGTGATCACAAGTATATCCTTGGTTCCACTTTTGTCGGCTTCCAGGGACAAGAAATCCATGCAGAGGAGTTCAAGGGGTCTGGTTGTGCTAATATTCACCAAGGGTGCCGCTCTTTCAGGTTGTGCTTTCCTCCGCACGCACCTGCCACATGTCCTCACTTTCTTCTCTACATCCACAGCCATCCTTGGCCAATAGAACCTGGTCCTCACAAGATCCATGGTGCGGTCGACTCCCATATGACCCATGTGGTCATGTAGGCTGGTGAGGACTGTGTCTCGAAGCTCTGATGGAAGTACAAGCTGGTAAGTTATCTGAGACCCTACCCGGCGTCGTCTATACAGAACTTTGTTCATAAGCTCAAGACGGGGGAGTTCTCGGAGAAGGAGCGGGAGATCAGGAAGTTGATCCCGCAATGTGGGAGGTGGTGTGCTCCCATGCTCCATCTGGGAAATGACATGTTTTATGCATTCATCAGCCCTTTGCTTATCTGCCAGTTCGGTCTCAGACAGGTGGGGGATGGTTGGCAGGCCACCAAACCGTTCTTCCTGTCCATAGCTGTCGGGTACAGCACTAGGGGACATGGCAAGAGTCTCCACTAAAGCAACGCAGTCTGTCTTCCCCTCTTCCCCATCATCAGGACGGGCACTGTAGATGAGCTGCCTCTCACAAATTGCTCTCACAACTGACTGATCTACTGCATTGATGTTCTTTGGATCAGAGATGTGATCTTGTGTGAACTGTTGAATGCGCTCTCTTTCTTTTTGAGACCTTAAATCATCTGCCAGTACCCCATGGGGCCTTCGAGATAACCCATCTGCATCTCCATTCTGTTTTCCTGGACGATAGAGGAGTTTGAATGAGAACGTGGATAGCGCTGATAGCCATCGATAGCTGGTTGCATCAAGTTTTGCAGAGGTCAGGATGTAAGTCAGTGGATTGCTATCTGTTACAACAGTGAAGTGGTTGCCATAAAGATAATCACTGAACTTCTCTGTCACCGACCACTTGAGTGCCAAAAATTCCAACTTGTGTGCTGGATATCGACTCTCACTTCGAGACAGCCCTCTGCTTGCATAGCCTATAACTCGAAGCTGGCCCTCTTGTTCCTGATATAACACCGCTCCCAGGCCAGTGGTGCTGGCATCGGTGTGCAATATATAAGGCTTCTGGGGGTCAGCAAAGGCTAATACAGGGGCGGTTGTAAGGCTCTGAATGACTGTCTCGAAAGCCTGCTGGCAACCTGGCGTCCAGCGACTTCCAAAGGGCTCTTTCGGGTTATGGTATTGGTCTCTTCTCTGTGTTATACCTACTGGTTTCCCCCTTGATTTCTTGTGGTAAGGTGGGTAACCAGAGGTCAAATTGTGGAGAGGTTTTACGATGCTAGAGTAACCCTTAACGAACCTCCTGTAGTACCCAGCAAAACCGAGGAAAGATTTTAGTTCTCGCAGGGTCTGGGGAACAGGCCATGATTTAAGGGCTGCTATCTTCTCAGGATCAGTCTGAACCCCATCTCTGGAGACTATATGGCCCAAGTATCTAACTGAGGTCTGAAAGAAGATGCATTTTTCTGGGGATAGCTTCAATCCGAACTCTTTGAGGCGAGTGAGCACCTTCATAAGTCTCTCCTCGTGCTCCTCAAGAGTTTTGGAGAATACTATCACGTCATCCAGGAATACCAGCACGTCCTTCAAATGCATGTCCCCCATGCACCTTTCCATCAATCTCTGGAAGGTGCTGGGAGCATTAGTTACACCCTGGGGCATCCTGTTGAACTCCCAGAATCCGAGGGGACATACAAAGGCTGTCTTTTGTCTGTCTGCTTCTTCGACCTCGATCTGATAGTATCCTGACTTTAGGTCGAGTACAGAGAACCACTGGGAACCACTGAGAGCTGAGAATGTGTCCTCCAGCTTTGGAAGGTTGTATGCGTCTTTTATAGTCTGGAGATTCAGACGTCTGTAGTCAATGCATAGCCGTACTTGGCCATTCTTTTTCCGTACTACCACTATGGGTGACGCAAATGGTGACTCTGACTCTCTGATTACTCCTGCATCAAGGAGCTCTTGAATGTGCCTTCGGACAGCCTCAATGTCTTGAGGGTGTATTGGTCGGGCACGCAGTTTGAAAGGGGTTTCATCTGTGAGTTTTATGTGGTGTCTCACTTTATCTGTCTGGCCAAAGTCCAGATCATGCTGCGCAAAGACATCAGGCATGCTGTTGAGCTGCCGAGTGATGCGCTCTCTCCATTCAAGTGGGACTGGGGAGTCACCAAAATTGAAATGTAAGGTGGACTCTTGAGATGACTGAGTTTCTGGGGTTCTTTGGAGGGATTCTGATTGCTTGACTATGCCATGTTCTTTTAATAGGATGGTCTGATAAGTGCCAATCTCTGCAATAGTGCTTTTTGCAGGGATGACAATGTCATGGTCTGACTCATTGCTTATGACTACTGGCAACTTATGGGGCCGCAACCGAGGGAAGTCAACTAGACCAGCTCGAACCAGCAGCCCACCTGGCAAGGGGGATGATGATGGGTACTCAATAATAACGGATTTTTCACCTTGGAGGCCATTGGCCAGAGCAACACCCTCCACCACTACTGTTTTACCGGCTGGGATGACTTGAGGGCTCCTGCCTTGCATTCTCACCAACCCCTGCTGGTCATTACTTGCTTGTTTTCGTCTCAGCTCAATAAGTTTGAAAACTACTTTGTAGCCATATGGGAGAGAATGGCGACAGATTACATCAGTCCCTGAGTAAATGTCAAACAATACATCTAACGTGTTTGTGCCTATAATCATGAGGGACTGTGAGGTATCAGGCACAACTAAAGCGAGTGTGGTCACATCTATCGAATCCCCTAAGAAGTCTTTTGGAAAAGTTATGGTAAGCTCAACATAACCAAAATATGGCACCAACTGGCCATTTGCACCTTCCACTTCTAAGAGGTCGTGCAGGGGCTTAATCTCCTGGTCGGAGAGGTATTGCTTGTAAAATGACTCAGGTACAGTTGTAACTTGCGATCCTGAGTCAAGAAGACAGCTAACCTCTTCCCCTTTCACAATCACTTGAGCTGTACTCTTGGTACCAACCAACCGTTTGGGCATTTGGGAGGGTTGGTTCTGCTTTGAATGTCGTAGGCCAGAGCGTGGTTGAGCATTAAGCTCTTCCGCGGATGTAGTCGCCCCACAGCTCTTGACAGAGAGTTTGGATTCACTTGGCATGTCTGAGGGACATTGTTGACTCCCCTCAGTCCCTGTTTGTCCCACAACAGGAACTGTTAACTGTTTAAAGGTGAGGCAGCACCATTTTGTGACTCCCACTTGAGCTGTCTTTCTTTCAACTGCTTCTTCTTTTCTCCTACTAGGATAGGGTTGGGAGGGTCAGTGCAACGTGAGGCAATATGCCCATCTTCACCGCAGTTGAAGCAGTACCAGGGTTTGGGTTTGTATATCTGTTTCTTTTTAGTCTGCCTTTGTGCGTCCGCATCCCCTTCCTCTGGTCTTGACATTCTGCCCTGAGGTTTCCATGGAGATCCCTTATTTTTTTCTTTCTTCTGTGTCATGAATGTAGTTAACTGACTTTGTAAACTGGCCACCTGTTTCCTCAATTCCTCAATGGCATTGTTACTACCCTCATGTTTCTTTTCTGGTTCACAAGCATAGGCACCTTGGAGCTGCAACTGGGCTCTGTGTTTTGTGGTACCCATGTGTTTTTTCATACGACTACTTTTTGCTTGTTGTCGATCTTCTTCAGAGCGAATCAGTAGTAGGAGATCTGAAAACTGGGGGGGATCGGTTTTCTTTTGTTCAAGCTGCAAGGCACTCAGCAGAGCGTCATCCCAACAACCCCTGCAGAATTGTTTTAGGAGATGTTTGTCAACCTCTGTACAGGCAATTCCACCCCTCTTTGCAACGCGGCTTAATGCAGCCTGAAGTCGATGGAGGTAAGTGGATGGTTTCTCACCTGGATCTTGGAGAGTATTCAAGAATCGGGCAAAAAGTTCCTCCCCATCTTCCACTGTGCCAAAGGCGGAGTCTAGGAGCTGCAGGTAGGCTGCGGGTGATGACTCAGGCCGTAAACCCCTTACTATATCCGCTGCTGGAGGAAGCAGGCTCTCAAGAATCTTTCTGGATATTTGCAAGGGAGGCATACTAGGATCACTTTGGAGTAGTTCAATGTGTGCGCGCCATGTGTCATAATCGGTTTCATTATTAGGTCGGGAAGTTTTCCCGGAGAAAGAGCGAAGCCTCACTTGGGACTGCATGGGTGGAACAACATCTTGACTCCGTACTATATGCTCAACCACGACCTTCTGGATGTCAGGTGGGTTCATATCACTTAATGAAAGTGGCAGTGTCCTCCCTTTACTAGTGAGGGTGACATGGTCAGTGGCACCATTGCTGCTTGGTGTGGCATTTAGGAAAATAGTGGGATCTTGTTGCTCTTTAATAGTGGGTGAAGATAGTGTGATGGTCTCAACATGTGTACGGGGAGAATCTTCGGCTACGGGTTGAATGGCTTCAACATCCTCCCCAATCTGGGACATTGTTTGCTTCAACACCTCACTATAGTCTTCGCCACTCAGCTTGGCTAGTTCTTTAAGTTCAGCTAAGTAAGTTTTTGTGACATTACTTCCAACCTGGGCAGCATATACGCTACTGAGTGCACTGATTTCATACACAACAGTGGGGTCATCATGTGAGGTGTATTTATAAGGTAAGTGAGCCTCTAAACCTTCTATGGCTGAACCACTGGAATACTCAACGATCAGGTTTTGGTGGAACTTAGACAATGAATCATCAACAGAAAAGCATCTCTCAATCTTCCCATAATGTTTCAGAAAGTCGATCACCTGCTCATCTTGGCTGGCCACCTTAGTGACTCCGCTGATAATAACTGCGTTTGGAATTTTGACGCCAGACTTCTGTATGAAATCCATACTGATCACGTCTCAGTATTGCTGCTAAATTCAAATGGCTCCTGGCTGGCTCGCCACTTATGTAACCAATTTCCCGAGATACGAGAGCAGATTACATTTAATAGTGATATAACTGATAGAACAACTGTGGGCCTAAGATCAGAAGAACCTGGTTCGTGGAGCCAAGGAATAAAGCAGTAATAATGAGCCGAACACAGAGATGAAATTGAGTAGCAACTCTTATATTGTTACATAATAAAAATAAAATTTGCCATGGCTTACAATCAATTAACTGAAAACCCCAAACCAAAAAAAAGAAAATTGTGCACAAGTCCCACTAGGGATGAAAAAGGAAATTGTCCGTCTGAGTCTCTTATGGGAAAGACAGCCCGTGTTGCAGGTGTACCGGGTATGCTGAGTCTATCTGAATGGTCTGTATGTGTATATGTGTGTACTTGACTCTTTCCTTCTCTGGATCTGGGTCTTTCTCCAAAGTCCTTTTAGCTTGCCATCGAATTGGATCGGAGTCTCGCTGGGTCCTCAAGACTGTTTTTCTTGTCCACTCAAAAAAACCTGACCTACAGATAAGGTCATACATGTATATGTCCATTACTTCATATTCTTAGATGCATCATTAAAGATTCAAAATCAACATATCTATTGAATTTAACCTTGGTCATATGTCCTCAGTCAGTTAAATCTCTGTTTTAGTTGTACAACATTCAGCAATTCAAAACTAATCAAACATGAGAACTAAATATTCAAGCACTCATATTACTTACTGTTCGTGTGAACAATGTTCTACTAAGTTACAATTTCAAATCAATCTTGTGAAAAGTTATCACAACCTGAATAAACAAACAATTTTAAACAAAACGAGTACACATACAAGTTGGTTTAGAGGTATCAAAGAAGTGTGCTTAATTTCTTCCCTTGCATTACAGGCCTATTAATACAATAGAGAAACTGCACCAAAAATTGCCCTCTAACCTGGTTTAATTTACAAAGGAGGAATAGAGTTCCCCTATAATTTGAGCTTACAAAACACATTTAGCAACAATACACAACTACAACTCTTCTTAGCATACATTACAATACATAAATCACAGTGACTGCAGCCTACTTGCAGTTACACATTCAGTTTGCACTTATTTCACCATAGCTCACTCATTAGCTTTAATTCCAGCAGCCGAAACAAGCTAGCTGTAGCCAAACGAAACGTGGTTCTCACCGTTGCTCTGGATTTCAAATGGAGTTTGTTAGCTTCGGCGCATCCACAGCTCCCAATGCGAACGGCAACACCAGCTGCTGTAACTCGTCTCCCTTTGCCGAATCACTCTCTCCTGAGCTCGCAGCAAGTAAGCTAATTGCTTCTGGCTTTCTCTTCACTTTATCAACCGAGATGTTCTCCCTTCAGCATGTAGCTACCTTCTCCATTTGCTCCTCGACTTCACCCTACGCTTCTGAGCGTGATTCCTGATTGGCTGCCGAACAGCGTAGGATCGCATACACTGAACGATGCATTCAAGTGCAGTAGGGCATTTGAAATTTAAGCATACACTCCTATTAATTCCATTTTCCTTTCATTAGTCAGTTTTGTCACCTGGGCTACAATTCCTCTGTGGCTTCAGGGGTTTTTGGATCGTGGTATGACCATGTGAATGGCTGGTGGGAGAAGAAGCAGACTTATTCAAAATGTCACTACATGTTCTATGAAGATTTGATTGAGGTATGGTGAGTATGGTGCTTAGGATTTTTCTTTTTTTAGTTATATTTTGTCACAAAAACAAGCAGCACTTTTGTTCATAAAAGGGCTCTAACATAAGTAAATTCCAAATATTAACCATATTTGTAGTTTATGTTGCTTGGAATTGAAATAAAATAAACACCTGTTAAAGGATAAGCACATTACCAGTGTACTACTTGTATGTACATGTATTGTATTGTAAAACACCCTAGAAACAGCAACAATGTTATTTATTTTCATCTATTGATGAGCAGAAGCTGTTTTTTATGCCCACTAGACTACTCGTGAGCAGTGTCTCCCATTGATGGTGTATTACCGTGTATACGATCAAACAAAACAGCATGGACAGTGTGCAGAGCAGCGATGTATCATCATCAGACATTGAACAACTCACCTCAGTATCGCTGTCATTGGACAGAAGTGAGCTGTTCTAGCACTCATTGACCCGTATTGGACTCTTTTCCCAAAGTTTCACAGCCTCATCCAGAGTATGTGGATGTGCCACACCTGGCATTATAAGGTAAACAGTGGTCTGACAGCCTGCACTCACTGGATAAACACAGTACAGAAGGGTTAGTCTTTGTATGTTTTTCTTGGCAACTGGACTTCTTATTTTAGACATTGTGCTGACTTGCTGGGCTACATTGAAAATACTCTTAATGTCCCATACACTTGACTTTTTGGCATCAGTTCTGGGTTTCAACAACCAGCAACCAGCAAGTTTTTGATACTGCAGATGCATCAAAAGGTGCAGCACAAAACCTTGAAGACCCTGCCTTAAACACAGCCTTACTGTAATACCAGGCACGTTTCACTTGGTTGCACCGAAATTGATGACACTCCGGTGACCTCACTGGATTTGGGAACTCAAATATTCCAATATTGTCCTTTTGGTTTAACTTGTCACAATTCCAAGCACCATCTTTCCTTGCTCGTTTAGCCATTTTTGAATAGGCAAACTCAAATAGATATCGCGAAAACACAAGAAACTTGATGATGATATAGTCCAAGATCCACTGTCAAATACATGGTAATACGTCATCAACATGGGGGCGGTGTTTTAAAACTTTTGTAGCATTTTTGTACATTCAGACAATCAAAATTGCTTGTAAAAAAATTAAAATGATACAAAGATGGTTAAAATTAATGTAAATTATCTATATTGAAATAATACATAATCAAAGTAACTCAAAAGCCAGTAAAAAAAAAAAAAAAGTGGTGTGTTTATCCTTGAAGTATTTTTACATAAATTGTTTTGGGTATATTGATTTAATAACACAATAATATGACAGGTTCACCAGGCTCACCAACATTTGCCGAGTAAAAAAAATAGGGACACTGCAGAAGGGTTAAAAATGCTTTTTTCTGTAGCTCGCTAATGTTTGAAGTTATGTGATAGAGGTTTGAAAAATGTATAAATGTGTATAAATATGCTATGACTACAGTTGTGCCCTTATAGACTGAGTAGGAATACAACCGTCATATCATGTATAAATCTACTAGATGAGCAGTGGTGATTCCAAAATTGTTTAATTGTAGTGACATAACCTAGATGGAAGGAGGTCATTTTTACCTGTGGTCTTGTAACAGGCTGAAATTACCTTCATTAGGCAAAGTTCCAATACTGATGGGTAGTTAGTGATTAAACTATAACTTTAAAACTAACTAAACCAATGTCACACTTTTGTATTTATTACCGAAGTTTCTTTTTTTTTAGTTTTTGAGTGTGGGTGGTAGTTCATTTTGTGAAAGTTCCTAGTAAAAAAATTTTGCTTAGCTTACTGCCGACACTATTTAAAAGAAGTCAAACTTTGTTTACTTCCCAAGTGAATATGTTACATTACTCAACAATTTGGCAAGACAAAGCATAGATACAAGAGTTTTCTGAAATGTGGGATTGCATAGGGTGCATGGCACTAACTGCAAATGCACATCTGGTATGAATCAAGTAAAAGAAGTAGAAAAATTGGATTTTGGCTAGCCCTTTTAGTTTTAGTCTCGGTCACAGCAAGGCTGATGAAGATATTCTTAATATGGTGAGAAATAGAAGGGTCAAAGTTTGATATCTTTGAGTTAAAAATTCAGAAAATAAACAAAAAACAGATAAATTAAATTGTTCTTTGTATGTTAATCTAAAAGTTTTGAAATTTTAGGAAATATAAAAAGTAAAAAATGAAAATTGTGGACTTTTGTATACTGTGTCACAAATGTGAAGAGCCATGTCCAAATATCTCAAATAGGGAAACTCGTACAATATCGATCTTGATGAATAAATAGTACTACAGACCAGAAAAAGAATAACATAAACTCATGGGTGAACTGTATCTTTAAAACTAATTAATATATTCAATAATGATTTGAACAGGACTGTGGACGAGAAATAGACAGACTGTGCTCCTTCCTTGGTTTGTCTTCTTCAGCTGAAGAGAAGGAAAGAGTGAGAGTCAGTGTGATGTTTGTCAATATGAAACAAAACAATATGACCAACTACTCCACCTTCCAAACAATGAACCAGACTATTTCTCCTTTCATGAGAAAAGGTATCTCTATCTGCAAGTTTTGTTTCTCGGTATTTGTACAAATATTTACTGCACCAGGTTGATCAAATAACCTGAATTATTTTCTCGACTTCTTTAGGAAAAGTTGGTGACTGGAAGAACCACTTCACTGTGGCCCAGAATGAACAGTTTGATGAAGATTACAAGCGGAAAATGAAGAATCCTGATCTCAAGTTTCGTTATGAAATTTAGAGCCCCGGCTGGGTGTGACAGACCTCTGCACTGATTTATGATTAAATAGTTTAAAACAAATCAAGTTTGATGTAAAATTGGAGTAACACAATTTTTGTACATTTAATTGGGGACATTCATCCATAATTTGATGCTGTAATATGTAAATTGAAAACAGTAGAACAGAACTGCATGTTGTAATGTAGCATCTTCAAAAACCTTAAGAAATACAGTTGGATTTTATTCAAGACCAAAATCAGAGTTGTAGAGATGTTAAAGGGACAAGTCACCCCCAAATATTTTTTTCCTGTGGCATTTAGTGCTATGTATGGATAAATAAAGAATATGATTATAAATTTGTTCCGAGATGAACTGTCCCTTTAAGAATGATAAATACTTTTAAAGCTAGTAAAATTTTTCTGCATAATCACAACAAGGATGATGTTGAAGCCATTTAATGACAACAGGACTTTGGATGAGAAATAGACCGACTTTGCTCCATCCTTGGTTTGAGAGTGAGAGCCAGTATACAAAATAAAACAAAATGAACAACTACTTCACAGTTCACGTGATGAACCACAACTTGGTGAGCAAACACACTGTGGAAAAGGTCTACTGAAAAAACTGTTTTTTTTAAAAAAATTGTCTTTTTTGTTTTTGGGCCCAAATCTACTCTGTTAATCCTAATCATTACTTGAATTAAATCTAATGATGAATTAAAGTATACTGTTTTTTCACTAGGGTCAGATTGTCAGGCATTGCTTCAGATGGCAAGATCTCACTATATATACACACAGAGGAAGTAGAGACAGCTGGAGAAAACAAGACAGTCTTATAACTGAAACACTGCCTTTTCCATTAAGTAATACCATTGCCACTATAGCCATATCTGTACTGTGAAAAATCACTACAACTGAATAATCAAGAAAACACGTGCTTTCTAAGTAGAATAATTATCATTATTTTAATAAAATATTTTGTTTTAAGAATTTTATTTAACAAGCATTGATATTTGCACAAAAGAAAACCCATTGTAAATACATTAATTTACCAGTGAAGATATTTCATCATAACTACGCTTATTTTAAGTGTACTCCAACACTGCAGTTTTTCATGCACTTTGTTGCTTCAGTTTTTATTACATTTCTATGATATATTAAAGAAAAATTGCACAGATTTTATAAAGTTTCAAAAACTTTAATTGGCAAATAAATAAAACTTAAGTTTTTTAGTCATACAAACAAGATTCAAAGTTTTTTGGTTTTTTTTAATTGTCAATTGGCTGTATAGGACATACAGGAGAATCAAAATATTGTTTTTCTCCCACCTTAGCATAAAAGAAGAGTTAAGAAAAGCTAAAAGGACACTCTTGAGAACATATAAAATCAAACCTCAAATCAAACCGGGTGTGAGGGGTGGGGGTCACCAGTGCTCAGCATAATGGTCTTGGAGGGGTTACTACTGACCCGCACATTTTGTGGCCTCCTGGTCAGAAAGTACAGAACTCGATTACAGAGAGAAGTTTTGAGTCCCAGGTGTTTGAATTTTTGTATTAACTGCTGGGAAATGATTGTTTTCAATGCTGAACTGAAATCTAAGAACAGCACCCGCATATAAGAGTTCTTTATGTCCAGATGGGTGAGGGCTGGAAGGAGAGCAGCAGAGAATAGGTCCTCTATTTGACCTGTAAGCAAACTGAAATGGGTCATGGGCGGGAGGGAGGATGGACTTGATGTATTGCATGACTAGCTGCTCGAAGCACTTCATGATGATGGAAGTCAGTGCTACGGGTTGTAGCTGGATGGAAGAGGCTTTTTTGGTACTGGTATTATAGCTGTGGCTTTGAGACGTGGGGACAACAGCTTGGCTCAGAGAGATGTTGAAGATGTCAGCAAAGACATCCTTCAGCTCCCTGGCACAGTCCTTCAAAAGAGGACCAGATATGACATTTCCTTTCTGTACTATCATTTTGCTTTCCTGATAGCATGGGATAGGTTGTCTCTGGGTGTTCTTGCAGTGTCACCATCTCTTAAAGACTGTGTCCTGAGCCCTCAGCAGACCACAAACCTCACCTCTCAGCCTTAGCATCTCTCAGCTAAAATAAGCAAGGAAAGATGGTGGCACATGTTGTGCTGCTTGGAATTATGATAAGTTAAACCTAAAGGACAATATTGGAGTATTTGAGCTCCCAAATCCAGTGAGGTCACAGCTTCTGGCCGTGGCTGAGTTGGGCGGTGGTGTATGATTTAGAACTCGGTTGCAGAGGAGGGGTGGGGCAACGGGTTAAGGGTGCAGCATTAATAATAATAATATATTTTATTTGTAAGTGCCTTTCCTGACACCCAAGGACACTTTACAGGGGTTAAAACAAAAGAAATCACATAAAGCACAAACAGAAACTAAAATGACCAAAGGAACTAAAGCGAGTATGCAATCTTGAACAGTTAAGTTTTGAGTCGTGATTTGAAAACATGAAGAGAGTCAATTTTGCGAATGTCAGGTGGGAGAGAGTTCCACAGCTGGGGAGTAGAGCGGGAGAAAGCTCTGTTCCCCATGGTACTGAGGCAGGCGGGGGGAACAGTAAGGCGGATAGAAGAGGAAGACTGGAGGGTGCGGGAGAAGGAGGTGATGTGAAGAAGTTCAGCTAGATAAGGAGGGGCGAGGTTGTGGATGGCCTTGAAGCATACAAGATTTTGAAATTAATTCTGAATTTACCTAGGACCAATGGAGTTGCTGTAAGACTGAGGTGACGTGGTGAAATGAGGGGGTTTTGGTGATAATGCGAGTGGCTGAGTTTTGAGCCATTTGAAGCGTTTGGAGGGATTTGTGAGGGAGGCCAAATAAAAGAGAGTTACAGTAATCAATACGGGAGGTAATAAGACTATGAACAAGGATGAAGGTGGTACGCTGGGGAGAGGGAGGGGCAGAGACGATTTATGTTTCGTAGATGGAAATATGCAGACCAGGTAATATTATTGATATGAGAATGGAAAGAGAGTGCTGTCAAGGATGATACCGAGACTCTTAACCTGAGGGGAGAGGAAAACTGAGGAGCTGTCGACGGTGAGGGAGAAACTACCAACTATGGATAAGGTGGATTTTGTTTGTTGTTGATTTTTAGTAGAGCAGTTTCTGTGCTATGGCGGGGGCAGAAACCAGACTGGAATTGTTCGTACAGACTGTTTTGGGTTAAATGGGTGTGAAGCTGAATAGCAATGGTTTTTTTCAAGTATTTTGGAAATGAAAGGTAAATAAGAGATGGGGCAAAGATTATTATAGTTATTTGGATCAGAACCAGGCTTTTTTAGAATTGGAGTGACAGCTACAGTTTCGAAGAGAGTGGGAACAATTCCAGTGGTAAGAGATGAGTGAAAAATGGCAGATATGAAGGGGAGGAGAGAGGAGAGGCAGGATTTAAACAGAACTGTAGAGAGAGAGGATCAAGAAGACATGTGGAGGGCTTGGATTTCTGTATGAGGTCAGTGATTTCAGGGGGAGTTGGTAGGTGAAAGCTGGAGAGCAGCTGACAGAGGTGGGAAAGTTCAGATGGGGGAGGGAAGGAGAAACAGGACAAAGGTGTTTGTGGATTTTGTTGATTTTTTTTTTTTTTTACTGAAAAACAACATAAGGGAGTTACAAGTTACAGTGGAGTAAAAATGAGAAGGAAATAAGTCGGGGGTGGGTTGGGGGGGTGGAGAATATTATTTAGCAGTGAAAACAGGGTCTTGGTGTTGCCTTAATTAGAGGACATAAGGCTGGAGTTGTAGGCCGATTTGGTTTGTAATTGAGTCCTTATAATGCAATATGTGAGATTTTTACATGTCTTTATGAATAGTGAGACCATTTTTTTTTTTTTTTAATGGAGACACTAATTGAAGTCTTTTGGTTTTCAAAGTCACTGTGTGGCTTCAGGGGGCAGTAAACTGTGACAAGGATGGTGGAAATGGGTCCAGACAGTTTACAGACATACACTCGAATGAGCTGATGGTGGGTATTGTATGGAAGCTTGTTTCCGCCACAAGAAAAAAAAAATCGCCATCCCTAACTCGAAATTCGGTCATTGAAAACCAAAAGACGTCAATTAGAGCGTCTCTATAAAAAAAAAAAAAAAACTGGTGTCAGTATTTTTCGAGTTAATAACTCAAAATTTGGAGTTGCGGATAGCAATTTTTGTCTTTGTTAATTTATTTTTAGTGGCGGGAACAAGCTTCCATAGGTATGGACACAGGGCTTTCCATTTTTTGTGATGAATTATCACGAGACCACCTCCGCGACCTGAGCCACAGGGTTGACAAATGTAAACAAAGCCAGGTGGAGTGGAGTCGTTAAGTAGTGAAAAGTTCATAGGTTGTTGCCAGGTTTCAGTTGAACACAGAAAATCATCATTTTCTTCTGCTTATCCTTTTTCAGAGTTGCGTGGTGGGGGGTTGGAACCTATCCCAGCTGTCATAGGATGAGAGGCATGGTACACCCTGCACAGGTCACCAGCCTGTCACAGGCTAACACAGAGAGACAAACAACCATTCCCACTCACACCCATAGGCAATTTAGAATAGAACCAAATAACCTTACCCCACAAACTGCATGTCTTTGGACTGTGGGAGGAAACCAGCGTACCAGGAGAAAACCCACGCAAACATGCAAACTACACACAAAAAGGCCTCAGCCAAGGTAGATCTGAACCCAGACCTTCCTGCTGTGAGGTAACAGTGCTAACCACCACGCCATCATGCTACCCCCTTCTTCTGAGTACTTCTGAACTGTGTATCAGATCAAGATGTAAATACCTGAAAATAAAAGCTAAAATGTTGATTTTTTTTGTCTCATATTCATCTTTTAATTTCAAACCCAAATGTTTTCAGTCCACAGCAAACCTCACTGTTCCAATACTTTTGGAGTGGAGTATATGTTTGCATTCTGTACTATTGGTAGAAAAATATTGATTGCAGCCTCTGAGTATCATTTTAAACTTAATTTCACTAGTGCAAATTGTTCAGCCACTTATCAGTGTGTAAATTTTTTTAGTTCATTAAAACCTCTCAGAATTACCTCACTGCCGTTATCCCTGTCATGATGGGATTTACAGTGTTTTTCTGGTTTGGACTCGTGTTAATATTAGTGCCGCTTTGAACTTTCCCTCTTGTGTTGATTGTCTGTACCTGTCATCTACCAGACCAGTTTGTACCAAACTCCTTCTGGGAGCAGAGCTGCAGGCTAAAAGTCATACACAAACACTTGTACCCACAAAGAGATGTAATTCATGGACCATAATTTAGACCATAATTTAGTTTTATCTCTTTCTGCAGGTAGACAATGCAATGCAAAGGACAGTGCAGTATCCTTTTCCCACTTTGAACATATGAACAGTGCCCTGTCAGAGAAAGGGAAAACAAATGTAAGAATTGCTTACGCAGCAACTTTAAACAATATTCACTAGAAAAAACATGCCATGCTGTTAGATGTGTATGTTTTACAATGTGCAGCATTTTAGTTGTAATTGGACATGTTAATAAACAACAAGAAAAATTATATTTTTCTAACTTCATGCTTCTAAAGTTTGGTCAGATTATATAAAGCAAATATTCAACTCATCCACCTTAGGTCTGAGTCATTGCTGAGATTAATGATTAAACGATCAAGTTACACGCCTTGTTCACAATTTCAAGATTATGTCAGTTGGTAGGAGTGAGCCGAGAAGGTAAGCAAGCTTCATTTTGATTGCAATACTTGGAAAACCAAGACAGAGCACAACTCCAGAATCTTGGATTAGCAGACTCTGACACGGAAACTTACACTTGACACTTTCATCAGATCTGTTATTTGGAAATTTAAATCACAGCGTAGCCACAACAGGGGTGTGTGACCAAAAGAGGGGATCCCCATGAAATGTGTGTCTTCAAACTGAATCACAACCATTAGCTGTATTTAAAAAAAGGATGTAGCCACAACAAAACTTCCACTTTGGTATTTAGGCCAACGCAAAGCATAATTTCTTTACTCTGTTGTGCAAGTAAGCAGAAGGTTGGAGAAAACATGACCTTGATTTTGAAAACAAGTCATTCTCACAGATGGAGGTGCCACGTCGGTCAGAACTGTTTGACTTCCATGGAGTCTCCATGATCAGTGCATTCACTGACAACTGGGAAAATGTACAGAACTTCAAAGCAAGACCGGATGATATTCTTATTGCTACTTACCCTAAAGCAGGTGATGTGGTGTGGAGCTTGTGTAATCATAAAATTATTTTCTTTTTCATAAAACAATTTTAATATTGATGTCTGACTTGATAGGTTTACCACTAAACAGTATGCATTTGTCTATTTCTCTCTCAGGAACCACGTGGGTTTCTTACATCCTAGATCTTCTGTATTTTGGGCACATGGGTCTAGACCGTCAGACTTCCATCCCTATTCATGACAGAGTGCCCTTCCTGGAGATCTGTGTACCTTTTCTACCTTCAGGTTGAATCATGTGACCACCTTTAATTAGCCATATTTGTACTTAAACCAGAACCAAAAGTTAGTTCCAAGTGCTAATTTCACTTTGGTGTACTGTTCTTTGTACTGTTGTTTTGTTTTATTTTTGTTGTTTTGTTTTATTTACATGCATCTGTGATAAGTGCTGAAAAGGAAGCAGCCAAAATGCAGCCTTATTCATTGGCTTTCTGATTGTATCAGCAGTTTTATTAGTGTGTAAATCTGTAATCACAGCATCTCAGGAACAAATTAAATTTTTTTTGTCAATTAATGTTATTGATCTGTGGTACATAAAGAAGTTGTCAGTCTCACAGTAATCCTTCTTATCACTCAGGTACAGACCTGGCTGACAAACTTCCCACCACTCCTCGTCTCATTAAAACTCATCTACCAGTCCAGTTTGTACCAAAGTCCTTCTGGGAGCAGCAATGCAGGGTAAAAGTCATACACCTCTAACCACAGTGACTTCTGAAATCCACATACCATAATTTAGTATTGCCTTATTCTGTAGATAGTCTATGTGGCCCGCAATGCAAAGGACAATGCAGTATCCTTTTTCCACTTTGGGAGAATGAACGGTGGGATGCCAGAACCAGGAGACTGGAGCACCTTTCTGCAGGGGTTCATGGAGGGAAAGAGTGAGCTCAGTTTAGTTTTGGTATGAAGGAAAAATAAAATTGTCTCATTTTCCATGTAAACATTCCTTTGTGTATTATTCTGTGGCTCCAGGGATTTTTGGATCGTGGTATGACCATGTGAACGGCTGGTGGGAGAAGAAGCAGACTTACTCAAATCTTCACTACATGTTCTATGAAGATTTGATTGAGGTGTGGTGAGTTGTGTGATTTTCAGCTGAGCTCCTAATGTTTAAAACTGTCTTGACTGTGTCACTTTGTGTAATGATCATACTCCTTTTAGAAAATGTTTAAAACCCTTCAATAATGTTTCCAGATTTATGTTGCTGGTTTGAAAAACAGTGTTATTAATCTAAATAAATAAAAACTAGAAATGCTAATCTTTATTCTCAGAAGGAGTTGAGCGCTGATGAAAAGAATGTGCCATTTTAAAATCAGACTTTTATCTAACTATCAATAAACTTACATCAAATCTGTCTTGATGAATAAATAGCACTACAGACCAGAAGAAGAAAAACATAAATTTAATTTTTTCAATATTTTCAATATTGATGTGAACAGGACTATGAACGAGAAATAGACCAACTGTGTTCCTTCCTTGGTTTGTCTCCTTCTGCTGAAGAGAAGGAAAATGTGAGAACCAGTGTGACATTTGACAGTATGAAACAAAACAAAATGACCAACTATAGCACAGTTGTGGTGATGGACCAGAAGGTGTCTCCTTTCATGAGAAAAGGTACAAAACTTTTTTTTTTCTCAGTATTTGTACCGGTATCTGCTCCATTTATTATCAGGTTGATCAAATACTCTGAATGTTTTCCTCCTCCAGGTAAAGTTGGTGACTGGAAGAACCACTTCACTGTGGCTCAGAATGAACAGTTTGATGAAGACTACAAGCAGAAGATGAAGAATCCTGATCTCAAGTTTCGCTTTGAAATTTAGACTTCTGGCTAGGCCTGACGGCGCTCTGAAGTGATCACACAGTCAATAAATCACATGTTAAGTTTGATCAACACAATTTTCTTATATAGTGATGCTGATGGATAAAAATCAGCTTCACAAAAAAATGAATTGACACTAATGAAGCATTTTTGAAAATAACCAGTCTGTTTTTTTTCTACTTGTATTACAACCTTCTGGGCATGAAGGAGCTCTGAACTGATATTTGATTCAGTAAATAAAATTTTAATTTTGATCAACACAGTTGTTAAATAATTACTGGCAGATATGTACTGTATCTACATTGTAATGCTCATGTATGTAAATCAGTATCTTAAACAAAGAATGTGATTGAGACTGAAGTTTCACCATCAAGTTTAACTCTCGAGACACATTGTGAACTTATGACAAAGCTTTGTGTTTCTTGGAAGCAGAAAATTTACAGATGAAGCCATGGGTTTGATTGTTTCATATTCATTGAAATAATCAAAACCAATATTTAACATTTCCACGGGATGCACAATACAAATAATACAGATACAGCCATTTAAAATTGCTGCTCCCAGCTGGCTGTTAGCCTCTGGAAGTCCTGATATCCTGGGGCATATTTACTTTCCACCATGATCACACCCCTTTCCTTCAATTGCAGTGTTACCAAGAGATGGCACCTTCTTCACAAAAACTTTGACTTCTGTGATTCACAAATGTTTTGTTAACATTTCATGTCAAAGTATTTTCACTAGCTGAAATATAGCTACTACAAATGGTGCAGCAAGTTTTGAAAATCTAAAATAGATGGATAAAATTTTAATCAGTCTGACATTTCACACATTTTCCATTCCAAATCACCAAAACTATTGCATGCAAACATTCACTTCATTAATTCATTTCAGTCTAATAAACAAATAAATAGATTTTTTTAAAAAGTGTTGTGCTGAGCAATCAAAGCACTCTGTCTCCCTTTTCAGTCTCTTGTTAGAAGTTCCATGAATGCAGTTTTGGGCTGTTATTAGCATTAATATGGAACTCCCATCACCTCCGGGATGTCCTGCTTCTGCTGCCTGGTGTCAAACTTGATTTGCATGACAGAATTATCCCAACCACCTTCAGATAGGTGTGCCTTCTCATGAAGCAAATGTGTGCTGCCAGTGAAGATAAACTGATTGATAACACATGAATGCTGCATTTCGGAATACACAGCATAATCGCACTTTAGGAACTTGGCATGACTTTGTAATGCACAAAATGTTGTTTCATAGGACATGAAAATGGTTAAGAAGATCTTGATCTCATCAGGATAGTGTTTATTGATGTCATCAATCAAGTGAGCAGGAGGGCTTTTTTTATAATATGAATGATATCTCAGCTTTCTTTTGTTTTTAATGTACCGTTTTGCTGGCTTATTATCTGTTTAGCTCAATAAACTGGTGAAACACTTAAGAAGGAACCTGCGTTTCCATCACGCTTTGTGAACTGATCCTTTACGTATGAGTGTGGGCGGGTCCTCATCTGGACACAGAAGCCTAAGGGCACAAATGTGGGACAATATGCTCCCCTTTCTTGTGCTGCAAACATATTTTACAGTCCAAACAAAACTACTGCAGCATCCGTGTGCAGCACAGAGGTAAACACAGACAGAGATTACAAGCAAGATGACAAGTATGCACTCTGTGTCCTTTTTTCTGTGATTATGAACTGATACAAAGCAGCAAGTTCAGCCTTAGGGCCCAACCTAATTCACAGCTGTGAAAAGTTGTGAATTAGGTTTTCTCATGTAGTCATGCAGTGAAATAGTGGTAGAAAACTTTACGTTGAGATGGCAGAGTCATGCCCTTCTGCTGCTTTCGTCACATGTTCTTGGTTCCAGAACAGCTAGCTTGCGGGGCCCGAGTTGAACCCGTTTTTCGGCCAAGCACAGAGAAGAGTGCGTTCATGGTGGAAAAACCGCTGAATGGTTCAAATACTGGCACCAGCACCCGGTCAGTGGAAAAAGGGTCTGAGGGTAGTGAGGGCCACTGTGGACGAGTACTGATGACCAGCTGTCAAGTGTTCATGTCACAACTGTTCCCTCAATTTTAATTACATTCTAGTTTTCACACACTCATACTCATCCTTTCCACCTCACCCCTGCACCCAACACTTCACCTTTAACATTGATGAGTGAGGGGTGAGCAGGTAGGTATTCTCACACCCCTGTTTCCTGCATCCAACCCTTGGGGTGAGGTGGGGGTGATTAGGGGACAGGGCCAGCTGCACCCCAGGGTTGCTGCTGGCCACTGGGGGCATCCATTCACCTTCACTCTGAGGGGAATTAGTGTGGATGAGTGTGTCCTTTATTTTTAAAGGACACATTTATTGTTTTCTTTGTGTGGATGTGTGTGTGAGAGTGGCCTGTGTGTATTTATGTGTATGTGTGAGTATGTGCCGGTGTGTGTATGGTGGGGTACTGGGTGATTCTAGGGCGCTTGGGGGCCTGCTTTTGGCTTGCACCGAGGTGGCCGGCCTCTGGTGGGGTCGGCAGCCCGCTGCCTCTGGTTCACTTGCCTTTTGGCCATGGAGGCTCTGACTGGGCCTCCCTCTTCTTTCTGCTGCAGTTGGCATATGGATGTTATCGGGATGTGTGGCCTTGGTTCTTCACCGCTCCTGGGTGCAGCGGGCGGTCCGGGTCTTCTGGGTCCTTCACTGTCTGTCTCAGGCTTCTGGGGGCCAATGTTGCAGCTTATCACCCTCATTACCAAGTATGTTTCATTACAAACACACAATATACAGACACTTAGACTTGCTCACTCACACAAAAACAAACCATGATTGTGTGCTTGTTTCTGTTTCCGTTTTTGTCTTGCAGGTGCTGTTTGTTCTCTTTGTGTGTGTGTGTGTGTGTGTGTGTGTGTGTGTGTGTGTGTGTGTGTGTGTGTGTGTGTGTGTGTGTGTGTGTGTGTGCGTGTGTGTGTGTGCTTTGTTACAGACACAGCAATTGGCAACCAATTATATGTGCTCTGTTTTTTCTTTAGACCAGCTTTAGACCTGATTTGCATGACATGATTGTCCCAAATGTCCTTCTACCAGGTGTACTTTCTCATAAAGCAAATGTGTACTGCCAGTGAAGATAAATTGATTGATATACATGAATGCTGTATTTTGGAATACACAGCATACTCACACATTAGGAACTTGGAAAGCACAAAATTAGGCATGTCCTGCTGTACAGCCTACTTTATTTTAAATTGCACTCTACCAAAATTCATAATTGAGCACCATATTGTATTCCGTACAACATGAAACTATTAAACAAGACCTTGAACTTGTCGGGATAATGTTTACTGATATCACTAGAGCAATTTTTGGAAAAGCTGACACATGGCAACACTCTCAGGTAGATATTTTTCCAAAACCATGAGTCTTCTCAAAATGCTCAAAATGTGGCTCTTAAAGGGGACATATCATGCAAAATCCACTTTTTTAGCCCTTAAATAAATTTTTTTGTGTACTTTGAGTGCGTAGGAGTGCGGAAAATTAAAATGTATTCTCTCCCAGTGCTGCATAGATACACAGAACCGGGATTAAAGATGATGATGTAACGAAGAACAGAGAAAAACTGAGGGCCACCAGAGCTATCTGGTAACTCTTCACTACCACTCAGACCCTGTCTCAAATCTTCCCTGAACTCTGCACATTTAATCCTTGCCTCTGCATTCACTTGCTTCCTCTTCTTAATTTGCAGTGATCCTATAAAGTCATCCTTTAAACTACCATCCAGTGCTGCCTAACTACATTCTCTCCTGCCACCAACTTGCAGTCACCTGTCTATCAGTTTGCACCTTCTGCATAAGATATGCAGTATTCCACCTGTGTATTCTTTCTGAAATATGTGATCAGCACATTCTTTTCGCAAAATCCACTGCCATCTGCCCTTCCAGATTTCTCTCCTTAATGCCATACCTACCCAACACCTCCTCATCACCTCTGTTCCCTTCACCTAGATGTCCACTGAAGTCTGCACCAATCTCTTCCCCCTGACAACAATCTGTACCACTTCATCCAAGTTACTGCAGAATTCCTCGTCCTCTTGTAACTGACATCCAGCCTGTAGGGCATACTGACAACATTCAACGTCACCCCTTCAATTTCCAGTTTCAAACACAGGATCCTGTCTGACACTTTTGTCACCTCCACAATACTATTCACATACTCTTTCTTCAAGATTAACCTTATTCCATTTCTCTTCCTATCTACACCGTGTTGGAACAGCTTGAATCCACCTCCAATACTCCTGGCCTTGCTTCCCTTGTGGTCTCATTCACACACAATACATCAAGCTTCCTTCTTGCCATCATGCCAACCAGCTGTCTCTGCATTCCTGCCTCTCTTTCTCTTGCTGCCTCTGAACACACCTTCCCCCTCTCCTCTTCCTTTGTTTACGGTCAATAGTAGCATCAGCACCGGATGAGGTCGTTGTTCATATGGGCCCCAATCCGGTATGGAAATCTCATTCTTGATGTTTGATTTGACACTGAATTCCCTTCCTGATCGAGGGTGGGGATACAATTTATGAAGGGGAACACCAGTACTCAGCACTAGAAGTACACTGGCTTGTAGCCTGCTCGTGGCTGCATTGATTGTTGATATATTCTTTTTTATTAGCCAAACATTATTGTATTAAATGTTTTGTGCAACATGCAGAGGTGGCAAAAGTAGAGACATTCTTTACTTAAGTAGAAGTACCCAGGTGAAAGTTGAAGTACTGAATCAACTTCTCTACTCAAGTAAAAGTGAAAAAGTACAAGCTACTTAAAGTAAGAAAGTAAAAAGGAGCTCAGTTGTACTGGCTCAGTGTGGGGAAAAAAATAGCAACTTTCTATTGTGAGATTTTCTATGTGTACAGGCTGTTATCAGCTGACCTGTGCTGCTGACGTTTACTGCTCTTGGTAGATGAACTGAATTCAGTAAGATGTAACCCAGTATTTTATGAGCTATCTTAGCTGATTTACATAACCTACACTAACAGTATATGGTTTATACTTTCTTTATACTGGCAGTATACAAGTTGTATAAATGTTGAATTTGGTGAATGAATCTAAGCATCATGGGTTTAGACTCAAATTCATCTCTGCTACACTTGATGTAAAAAACTCTGACCATGAACACAGCAGCTGTGCACCTGTCCAACACAGAGCTTTACTGTAAATACAGTACAGCAGACTAACCTGTTTATCCTGCACTAAACTCCAGAGTATTTGAATAAGACAAAGTTAGTGTACATCAGTTTGTTTTGCAGGATGTTTCCCAATATGAAAAACATCACATCCTTAACTTTAAATATAACCTCTCCTTTTCCTCTCCTGCCCTCTTTCCTACATCTTTCTCCGTCTCTGAGTGAACTTCTCTCTTTCTTTTCTCTCCCTGGAAGCACAGCAGCTGGACCTTCAGCTAGCAGACACACAGCATTTATAGAATCAGTGACGTGAAATAAAAACTTCCCTCAAATACGATAAACCTAAAGTAACGAGCCTGCTTTAAAATTGTAAGGACTGGCGCTTAGTGGTGAACCCGGCTTGTCCACGGTCCAAAGTAACCTAACACATAAGATGTCAGGGCGCTACTGCAGTTAAAAAAAATGTTAAAAGTGGATAGATAATAACTTTAAAAGACCGAACACAAAGAATGGAGATGGAAGCCTGGGGCAAAAACAAATAAAAGAGGAAGATCACTACCAGGGAAATCCCCAGCCACAGAGATTCAGGACTAATGCCTAATTCAATATTAGCAAAACTAAACTAATAGAACCGAAACCAAAAACAGGACTGACGGACCCAAATAATAATAATCAAAACTGCAAAAGCAGCTGCAGAATAACGTGTGTGAGAGAGGGACAGCCCATGGTCCGCCTTTAAGAGTAGATAAGCCGGTTTATAGCCAATCGGTACTAGCGATAAATCAGAGAGGCGTGGACATGAAAACTGGGATCAGGATGAGAGTTATGCCGGTGCATTGGCACTTACGTAACACAACAAAATAATCAGACCTCTTCCTTTGACTTTTTGTTATTTTTTACTGGTAAGTAAAACTTATTTAACCCCGCTCATGTGACTTTATACCGCCGGTGAACAGTCAGATTCACAGTCTGTGCAATTTTACAGAGATTTCAGGAAGTTGCGAAGTTTCTGCAGAGAGCATTACGCAACCAGCAGACTTCTGGAGACTCAAGTATAATACTACACAGCAAGGTGAGTGTGGAGGACTTTAAACAATATTTACTAACACAAATACACCATGCTGTTCGGGATGTATGTTTTAAAATATGCTGCCTAACTTCGTGTTATTAAAATTAGTTCAACTTATAACAGGAAATGTTCAGCTCATCCACTAGATCCCTGAGTAACTGCTGAGTCATGACAAAGAGTCATAATTTGTGAAGTCTCTTGTTCACAATTTGAAGCTTATTCCAGTTGACAGGTGTGAGCCTGCAAGGCATCCAAGCTCCATAATCAGTTGTTCCCAACAATAAATCTGCTAATTTTTATTTACACAAAAAGTGATGTTTTAAATATGTTTTAAATTGTCAATTAAGAATTAAATAGTAGTAATAGATTATTTTGTAAATGTACCCAAGCCCAGTGTTTTGAGTTCTTTTTGTGAAGTTCCGTTTTTTTGTTTTATTTCTGGTTGTTCAAGATTTTCATAATTTTAGTTTGTCTTTGTTTTCGGTTTAGTTTTCCATGTTCTGGTCCCTTCTGTGTTTAGGTTCCCTCTCCCTTAGTTCTGGTTTAGTTCTCCCTGTGTTTCCCTTAGTGTCTCTCCCTTGTCTCATGTCTTGTGTTTAGTTGGATGTCCCAAGGTTTCCCTGTGTTTTAGGTTTCTGTGTTGGTCATTTTCTGAGTCCCTCTGTGTGTCAGTCTCCTCAAGTGTGCATGTATTTGGTTAGGTCACTTCCTGTTTTATTTTGACAATCTTGTGTTCATTGTGCTTTGTGTTTGGTTTACTTCCCTTTGTCTCCAATGTATTTCGTTCACCTGTGTTGTCACCTGTTTCCCTTTTCTCTCATTATCGCTCAGTGTATTTAAGGTCTCTGTGTTGTTTAGTTCCTTGTCACGTCGTCGTTGTTTTTTTCCTACTGTGAGCCTTTATGTCTGTGCTTCATGTCCATGTTTATGGTTCAAGTTTATGTCTACGCTTCAAGTCTATGTTACTAAGTTATGCTATGTTTTTGCTCAATCAAAGTTGATATTAAAGCTAAAGAGTTAAATTAAGCTCCTTGCTTCGAATCCTGCATTGGGGTCCTCTGCCTCGTTGGCCACAGCCCTAAACCTGACAGTACTGAGCTATGAGGTTGTCATGAAGTAAATTAAGAATATGGCTTTGGACAATTCATCTGATCTGTGTGGTATTAAGCAACAACTCTACCCCTGGGGGACACCTACTATATCAGGTCCTCACCTAAGTAATTATATATAATTATTTAAGGATAATTTCCTTTCAGTGGTGTACATGTAAGTGAAGAAAAATGTTTCAGATATTTCAATTTAAAAACAAGTCATTTACACAGATGGAGATGCCACCTCGACCAACAATGTTTGACTTCCATGGAGTCTCCATGATCAAGATCTTCACTGACAACTGGGACAACATACAGAACTTCAAAGCAAGACCAGATGATATTGTCATTGCTACGTACCCTAAAGCAGGTACTGTATATAAGAGTGAGGAGCTTTAATTTTTTCATAAACAAGTTCATGTTGATGGGTTGACAGGTTTACAGCTAAACAGCATTTATCCATTTCAATCACAGGAACCACATGGGTCTCTTACATCCTAGATCTTCTGTACTTTGGACACTTGGGTCCAGAACGTCAGACATCCATTCCTGTTCATGAGCGAGTGCCCTTCCTGGAGTTCTGTGTACCTTCTCTACATTCAGGTTGAATCATGTGGCCACTATCACTTTAAAGTATACCAGAACCAAAGCTCCAAGTACTAATTTCAGTTTGGTGTACTCTACTTAAATAATGACATCATTAGGATCATTGTAAGTCATTGTATTAGTTTTCAGAAACTGCTCTGAAACTGGTTCAACCTGTTTTCCTCACATTCTGTTTGTTTGCATGTATCTGTCTATGACAAATGCGGAAAAGGCTCCCAAATTAAAAATTCAGGAGCTTTCTGATAGCACCAGCAGTTTTATTAGTGTGCAAATGCATTAGGTTAATCAGTGAATTAGTTTAATTGATCTGTGGTATCTAAAAAAGTCTAACGTTACACATGATCAAACTAATCCTTCTTATCACTCAGGTACAGACTTGGCTGACAAACTTCCGACCACTCCTCGTCTCATTAAAACTCATCTACCAGTCCAGCTTCTACCAAAGTCCTTCTGGGAGCAGGGCTGCAGGGTAAAAATCATGCACATACACCTGTATCCATAGAAATATGAGATTCATGAAATGCACCCATTGTAATTTAGTGTTGCCTTCTTCTATAGATAGTCTATGTGGCCCGCAATGCAAAGGACAATGCTGTGTCCTATTTCCACTTTGACCGCATGAACCATGCTCAGCCTGAAGCAGGAGACTGGAGCACCTTCCTGCAGGAGTTCATGGAGGGAAAGAGTGAGTTCATTGTAATTTCACTATGAAAAGACCAAATTGACATTTCCTGTGTAAACATTCATTTGTGTATTTCTCTGTGGTTCCAGGGGTTCTTGGATCGTGGTATGACCATGTTAATGGCTGGTGGGAGAAGAAGCAGACTTATTCAAATCTTCACTACATGTTCTATGAAGATTTGATTGAGGTGCAGTGAGTTGTGCTTAGGATTTTTCTTGTTTTTGTTATATTTTGTTACAAAAACAAGTAGCATTTTTTTTTCATAAATAGGCTCTAACAAATTTGTAGTCTGTATTGCTTGGAATACAGACAGCAAACATCTGTTATTGATTTAATAACACAATGATGTGTCAAATTCAGACCCACCAACATTGGCTGAGTAAAAATAAATAAATATATATATATATATATATATATATATATATATATATATATATATATATATATATATATATATATATATATATATATATATATATATATATATATATAAAAGAAAAATAGGGACACTGCAGAAGGGTTAAAAATGCCTTTTTCTGTGGAGCACTAATATTTGCGGTTAGATTTGCTATGCTCTTTCTATGGTTGCACCCTTTATAGAGTGGGAGGTCATTTTGACCTGTGATCCTGCAATGGGCCAAAATGACACTCACTAGGCAAAATTCCAATACTGATGGCAGTTAGCCACAAAACTCTTAGAACAATA
This sequence comes from Archocentrus centrarchus, assembly GCF_007364275.1. Classification (NCBI taxonomy): domain Eukaryota; kingdom Metazoa; phylum Chordata; class Actinopteri; order Cichliformes; family Cichlidae; genus Archocentrus; species Archocentrus centrarchus. Next base: position 14,679,696 of record NC_044352.1, read on the forward strand.
ACTTCATTCTTCTGTACTTATTAGATAAGTTTCTGTTTTTTTTTTAGTTTTTTAGTTTTTGAGTGTAGGTGGTGTTTAACTTTTTGAAAGTTCCTAATATCAAAACATTTATCCTTCACTTACTGCCGACACTGCTTAAAATAAATTAATCTTCATTTACTTCTCAAGTGAATGTTACACTAAACAACTGAGCAACACATGAGGCATAGCTACAAGAGTTTTTTTTCTGAAATGTGGGAGTGCGTAGGGTGCATGGCACTAACTACAGACACCTCTGGTATGAATCGAGTAAAAAAAATAGGAAAAATAGTGACATTTAATTTTGACTACCACTCTCAATTTCAGTCTCACTCACAGCAAGGCTGATATTTTTCGATATTTTTAGGTCATCCAGGACTCTGAACAAGAAATAGAAGAGTTAAAGTTTGACTTTGAGTTAAAAATTCATCGAAAATAAACAAAATCAGATAAATGAAATTGTTTTTTGCATGTTAATCTAAGAGTTTAAAAATTTTAGTAAACATAAAAAAGTAAAAAATGAAAATTGTGGACATTCGCATGTTGTGTCACAAATGTGAAGAGCCATGTCTAAATATCTCAAATTGGGCAGCTCACGCATCATCTATCGTGATGAATGTATAGAACTCCAGACCAGAAGAAGAATAATAAATTTTATTTGGGGGTGAACTGTACCTTTAAAACTAATTCAATGTTGATGTGAACAGGACTGTGGACGAGAAATAGACAGACTGTGTTCCTTCCTTGGTTTGTCTCCTTCAGTTGAAGAGAAGGAAAACGTGAGAACCAGTGTGATGTTTGACAATATGAAACAAAACAAAATGACCAACTACTCCACCATTCCAATAATGGACCATACTGTTTCTCCTTTCATGAGAAAAGGTATCTCTGTCTGCAAGTTTTGTTTTTCAGTATTTGTGCATTATGTACTGCACCAGGTTGATCAAATAACCTGAATTATTTTCTCGACTTCTTTAGGAAAAGTTGGTGACTGGAAGAACCACTTCACTGTGGCCCAGAATGAACAGTTTGATGAAGACTACAAGCAGAAAATGAAGAATCCTGATCTCAAGTTTCGTTATGAAATTTAGAGCCCCGGCTGGGTGTGACAGACCTCTGCACTGATTTATGATTAAATTGTTCAAAACAAATCAAGTTTAATGTAAAATTTGGCAGCAGAATTGTTGTATATTTAATGGGGGGCATTAATCCATAATTTGATGGTGTAATATGTTAATTAAAAACAGTAGAACAGAACTATAAATTTTTGGGCAGCATGACATCACTGTTAATGTCAACAGAACCTTGGATGAGAAATAGATCGACTGTGCTCCATCCTTGGTATGAGACGAGTCAGAGCCAGTATACAAAATAAAACAAACTGATCCAGGCCCAACAAACAGCCAGCTATTTTTCCAGTTTCCAGAGTGAACAGAGTGTTCTAATTTGTATCCATAGTCCAGTTATCAGTAACCACTATTTTTGTAAACAGTTTTTTATATAGTAAAATTGTAAACATTTACCTAGTGATGGGCGGATGAAGCCTTGGAAGCTTTCCATTCAATTGTTTTAAAAAAAAAAAAAAAAAAGGTTCATTTCTGGAGGCTTCATGTGCATACAGACACCCCCTGCTGGTCAAAACCTCTATTGTCATTTCAGCTATTTGTGATGGCCTCTTGGCTTTTTTGCAACAGTGTCAGCATGAGAATAATCACTGACAAGAATAGAAATAAAAACTTTAACTTTATTTTGTGTGATTCATACATTCAAAAACTTGATTTCAGTCAGTGTTTAAGTAAATCCAATAGGACAAGGTGTTTGTGTTAAAACTGTTGCAGCATTTTCAAACGATGGTACAGCAATTGCGCTTATGAATTCTGGGGTGATGGTGACTTTAATCGTTTTTATTAAGATATATTTTTCCACTGTGCTCGGACTCAGTCAGTTTCTCTTCTTTGGAAATCACCTCCCTGGCTTTTGAGAAAATTGTTTTACATGCTATGGTGGATTGAGGGCTGCACAAGTATCCCACAGCAAGCCTGTATAGGCTTGGATATATGCCTCTGCCTAGGACCTAGGCAGAGGCATATATTTAGGCATCTTTAGAGGCATCTGATACCTAAAGACAGGGCTGGACTGGGACAAAAAATCGGCCCTGGCATTTTTGGCTTAGACCGGCCCGCAACTATGTCTTAAAAGCATTTGACACTGTCTTACTCTTATTCAATGTGGGCACACCTTTTGATAATAATACTTTTATCCTTTTTTGTACACTTACTTTAGTAATGCTTAAATTACAAAGCTTTTATTCATCATTTGGCTTTTTAAAAAATCTGTTATTTCACCTGTTTGAGTGCTTTTTAAAACATGTTTAACCAGCTTAGAGGCTACAAATTCAAGCTACTATGCAGCCTTTCAACACACCTTTAACCTAAATATCTAAAATGCTATGATGTAGCCTAAAATGAACACTTGCTGCTGATTCAACACTTCTCGGCCTTGATCGTTTGCTATTTTATCAGATTAAAGGGCCGTGGCTGCCAGATTTTGGGAAGTATGCAAATACCAATAAATATTGATACTAATCTATCGCCACTGCTCATCATTCTCATGTAATAGAGCTAACGTTACCTCCATCACCTCAAAGTCCCTGTATTATCCTAACGTTACTACCTGCTTATGTACTACACTTCCTCGGTCACTCTGTCCCTCGGTTTCCAAAGCCTTCATCTCTGGCTGCTCCTCTCCCTGTCTGCTGCTACTGTCTTCACCTACAGCAGAGCCGGCCCAAGCCTTGAAGGGGCCCTACAAGCAACATTTGATTTGGGGCCCACTTCATACCACTTCATTGTCCCCATTATTAATGCTGGAGGGTTAAAGTTAATTATTAATTTTTTTTAGGATGCATTACTGTTTCAGCGTTTTCAATTCACTTTTTCAATTCAATTATATTTATACAGCGCCAACTCACACCAAACAGGCGCCTCAAGGCGCTTTATACTGTAAGGTAAAGACCCTAGAATAATTACAGAGAAAATCCAACAGTCATCCTAATCTTAAAAATAGAGAGGGTGTCTGTCTCCTGAATCCAAGCTGGGAGCTGGTTCCACAGAAGAGGGGCCTGAAAGCTGAAGGCTCTGCATCCCATTCTACTCCTAAGTATCCTAGGAACCACAAGTAAGCCAGCAGTCTGAGAGCAAAGTGCTCTGTTGGGGTGATTTGAGTACTATGAGCCAATGAAGAGAAGCAATATGTGAGAAATATGCACTCTCTTTCTAGTCCCTGTCAATACTCTAGCTACAGCATTTTGGATCAGCTGAAGGTTTTCAGAGAGCTTTTAGGACAGTCTGATAATAATGAATTGCAATAGTCTAACCTATAAGTAATAAATGCATGAATTAGCTTTTCAGCATCGGTCTGACAGAAATATTAGAGTGTAGCCTACTCATTAAATGAGTGTTGTTACAAGTGTACAAATTTGGCCGTTAGAATGATCTCTTCTTTTTTTCTTTTCTTTTTTTTTTTTTTTTTAGGAAATTGGCATTTGTAAAAAACTAAAACAAACCAAAACAGTTTCGTGACAAACGTGGGTGAGCTTGGGGGCCCCCTGGTGGTCAGGGGGCCTTATGCAGCCGCATATGTCGCCTATGCCTCGGCCGGCTCTGCCTACAGCCTGCTGTTGCTGAAGCGTTGCTGTTAGAGAGGACGTGGAGGCTACAGCAGCGAACATGTCTGTGATCTTTACACATTTTGTAGCATCTACAGTGACACTCTTCAGTTTCTTCGCACGTAACTTCTCCGCACCTCCTTTCTGCCGCTTTGGTTTCTCCATGTTGCCTCAATGGAAGCAAACTTCCACGTGCCTCTCCTTTAACACGCGTTCAACACTGAAACTACAAGCGGAGTTACTGGGGGCCACGCAGAGAAAGGGTGGGGCCGCGCTCATCCTATATCCTGATTGGTTCTATCCACTGTCTATATTCAAGATGGGCCAATGGACCGCCCCCTCTAAATTGTGGACCGTCTCTTAGAACAAAAAAAAAAAAAAAGGGAAAAAAAAAAAATCCAATATCTTCGGCCCTTCAGGACTGTCGGCCCACCGGGCAAATGCCCGGTACGCCCGATTATCAGTCCAGCCCTGCCTAAAGATGAGGTGTTGCTGTTCCACTCCCAGCTGCAAACACTTCACCTTGGTTAAAAAAAAAAAGACTTGTGAATATTATAGAAGTAATACATTTGATTATCTATATGTATATATCTATATATATATATATTATATATAATATCTTACTGGAGAGATCAGCTCAAAGGGTTGTCATAAAGGGGAAACCCTTCGCCTTTCAGCAGCTCCGCTGATACCAGCTCCTCTCCGTCACATCAAACTGCTGAAAATCTAACATGAACAAATTTTGCCGGGATTCATCACTTTTTCATAAATCACGCCAACACTCGAACAACTACCTGAACTAACGAGGGTTCCGACGTCACCAGTGACAGCACTCGCCCTTAATGAAGAAAGCCTCGATACAGTGGTCCCATCACTACATTTACCCTCAGTTATTCTGTGTTGCTGGCCATTTGTATTTATTTTTTTAATGGAGCGTGATTGGAGTGGGGAGTCATGCCTCATCTTATGTCCAGGTTACCTCGGGCTAGGGACATAATGATGAAGCACAATGTGGTGAGCAAACGCGCTGTGTTAAATGCCTACTAAAACAACAACTTGTTTTTCTTTTTTTCTTTGTGTTGTTTTGTTTTTTATTTTATTTTAGTTGTATTTTCAGTTTTGGTGGCCAAATCCACTCAAATCCAATAATCCTAATGATGAATTAAAGTATAAAAGTTTTTACACTTGGTTCAGATTGTCAGGCATTGCTTCAGATGGCAAGATTTAAAAAACAAGACAGAACACTGCATTTAAAACAGAATAAGACCATGTACAAGAAAGAACCTTTAGATAACAAGAAAAATATCCATTCAAAGACTACCACAATCTGCAGGTGCAGACTATGTGAAGTGCAATGTTGAGGACCCAAAATGCACACACAGAAAACAGAATGGAGTCAACAAAAACCAAAATGTGTTATTAGGCTGCTGCAAGAAGTCCAAAAGGAAGTATTTATACTTTGTCACTTCCCACCTCTGTTAACATGTCATGGACCCTAAATCCGTGGCCCAAAGTAACCTAACACATAAGATGTCAGGGCGCTGCTGCAGTTAAAAAAATGTTAAAAGTGGAAATATAATAACTTAAAAAGACCGAACACAAAGAATGGAGATGGGAGCCTGGGGCAAAAACAAACCAACAATAGAGCAAGATAATCAACCAACCGGGAAATCCACAGCCACAGGGATTCAGGATTAATACCTAATTCAGTATTAGGAAAAGTAAACTAATAGAATCGAAACCAAAAGCAGGATTGACGGACCCAAGTAATACTAACCAAAACTGCAAAAGCAGCTGCAGAATAATGTCGGAGCAGATTAATGTGCGTGAGAGAGGGACAGCCCATGGTCCGCCTTTCAGAGTAGATAAGCCGTTTTATAGCCAATTGGTACTAGCGATGAATCAGGGAGGCGTGGACATGAAAACCAGGATGAGAGATATGCCGGTGCATTGAGACTCGCATAACACAACAAAATAATCAGACCTTTTTTCTTTCTTTTTTTTTTTTTTTTTGCCTTTTTGCCTTTTTGTTATTTTTACTGGTAAGTAAAACTTATTTAACCCTGCTCATGTGACTTTATACCGCTGGTGTTCAGGTGAACAGTCAGACTTAGTATGAATATAAGAGTTAAACAGTCTGTGCGATTTTACGCAGATTTCAGGAAGCTGCACAGTTTCTGCAGTGAGCATTACGCAACAAGCAGACTTCTGGAAGATCCGGATCCAGCCCAAGTGTGATACTACATAGCATGGTGAGTTTGGAGTACTTTAAGCAATATTTACTGACACAAAAAACACGACGTTGTTAGGAATGTGTGTTTTAAAATGAGCTTCCATTTTTGTTTGGCCCAGAGGGGAAACAAGACCAATTATTCTAACTTCATGCTGCTAAAATTAGTACTTGTAACAGGAAATGTTCAACTCATCCACTATATCCTTGAGTAACTGCTGAGAGTCATGATTAAACTGTGAAGTCACTTGTTCACAACTTGAAGCTTATTCCAGTGGATAGGTGTGACCCTGCAAGTCATCCAAGCTCTATAATCAGTTGTTCCCAACAATAAATCTGCTAATTTTTATTCACACAAAAAGTTATGTTTTAAATATGTTTTAAATTGTCAATTAAGAATTAAATAGTAGTAATAGATGATTTTGTAAATGTGCTGCGCTATGAGGTTGTCATGAAGTAAATCAAGAATATGGCTTTGAAAAATTCGTCTGATCTGTGTGGCATTAAGCAACAACTCTGCCCCTGGGGGACACCTACTGTATTAGGTCGTCTCCTAAGTAATTATATATAATTGTTTAAGGATAATTTCCTTACAGTGTTGTACATGTAAGTGGAGAGCCAGGAACATTTTTAAAACATGTTTCAAATATTTCAATTTTAAAACAAGTCATTTACACAGATGGAGATGCCACCTCGGCCAACAGTGTTTGACTTCCATGGAGTCTCCATGATCAAGATGTTCACTGACAACTGGGACAACATACAGAACTTCAAAGCAAGACCAGATGATATTGTCATTGCTACGTACCCTAAAGCAGGTACTGTTTTGTGTGTAAGAGCGTGGAGCTTTAAATTTTTCATAAACAAGTTCATGTTGATGGGTTGACAGGTTTACAGCTAAACAGCATTTATCCATTTCAATCACAGGAACCACATGGGTCTCTTACATCCTAGATCTTCTGTACTTTGGACACTTGGGTCCAGAGCGTCAGACATCCATTCCTGTTCATGAGCGAGTGCCCTTCCTGGAGCTCTACGTACCTCCACTACTTATAGGTTGAATCATCTGGCCATTATCGCTTTAAAGTATACCAGAACCAAAGCTCCAAGTACTAATTTCAGTTTGGTGTGCTCTACTTTAGGATTAGGATCATTGTAAGTCATTGCATCAGTTTTCAGAAACTGCTCCAAAACAAGTTCAACCTGTTTGTTTCACATTCGATTTGTTTGCATGTATCTGTTGGATGTATGACAAATGCAGAAAAGGAAGCTCCTAAATTTTTAAAAATATATATTTACTGAAATTTTCACCAATTGTAAACTAAACAGACAAAAGGAAAGAGAAAAAAAACTTAGACAAATATTTGGCCCATAAACATAAATATAATCATGTTCAGGAATCCCAATCAGGTGTTAGCTGCCTATACATAATTGGAAATATAGCATTTAGTATCAGTATTAACTAGTACAATAACATATTCATTGATAATATTACACTAAAAAGACTCTTGTAAGGATTGTGGAAATATTCATTCCAATGTATAACAGAAAGGGTTCCCATGTTTTAACAAAAACATCATTGTCTTGTAGGCTGCATGTCAGATAATAAAGAGAAATGTAATTCAAGATCACCTTCTGCCACTGTATCTTAGAAGGATTTTTTTCAGTTATCCAATTAAGAATTAAGACATTTTCTTGCACAGAAAATTAATATTCTCTAAAGCTTTCTTTTATATTTGTCAGTAATACTTGGATCAGTTATTCCTAGTAATAAAAATAAATGATTGTTGTTTAATTTAATACACAGAATTTTGTTCATTTCCCCACCAATGATCTGCCAGAATTGCTTAACTTTAATGCATGACCAGAAGCAATGTGTAAGACTGCCTATCTCAGATTTACATTTTAAACACTGTGAAGATAAGGTAGGTTTGAAGCTCCTAAATTAAAAATTCCTAAAATTCAGGAGCTTTCTGATAGCACCAGCAGTTTTATTAGTGTGCAAATGCATTAGGTTAATCCATTAACCAATTTGTTTTATTGATTTATGGTATCTAAAAAAGTCTAACGTTACACATGATCAAACTAATCCTTCTTATCACTCAGGTACAGACTTGGCTGACAATCTTCCGACCACTCCTCGTCTCATTAAAACTCATCTACCAGTCCAGCTTCTACCAAAGTCCTTCTGGGAGCAGGGCTGCAGGGTAAAAATCATGCACATTCACCTTTATCCATAGAAATATGAGATTCATGAAATGCACCCATTGTAATTTAGTGTTGCCTTCTTCTATAGATAGTCTATGTGGCCCGCAATGCAAAGGACAATGCTGTGTCCTATTTCCACTTTGACCGCATGAACAATGCTCAGCCTGAAGCAGGAGACTGGAGCACCTTCCTGCAGGAGTTCATGGAGGGAAAGAGTGAGTTCATTGTAATTTCACTAAAAAAAGACCAAACTGACATTTCCTGTGTAAACATTCCTCTGTGGCTCCAGGGGTTTTTGGATCGTGGTATGACCATGTGAACGGCTGGTGGGAGAAGAAGCAGACTTATTCAAATCTTCACTACATGTTCTATGAAGATTTAATTGAGGTGCAGTGAGTTGTGCTTAGGATTTTTCTTGTTTTTGTTATATTTTGTCACAAAAACAAGTAGCACTTTTGTTCATAAATAGGCTCTGTCCAATATGTTAGAGCCCATATGTGTGGTCTGTATTGCTTGGAACTGAGATAAAGTAAAACCCTGTTAAGTATTTTTAGACAAATTGTCTAAAAAGCAACACAAAACGTAGATACAAGAGTTTTTTGAAATGTGGGATTGCATTCATGGCACTAACTACAGACACATTTGGTATGAATCAAGTAAAAGAAGTAGAACAAATTTAATTTTGGCTTGCAGTTTCAGTCTCAGTCACAGCGAGGCTGATGCAGATATTCTTAATGTGAACAGAACTCTGGGTGAGAAATAGAAAGGGCAAAGTTTGATATCTTTGAGTTAAAAATTCATAGAAAATAAACAAAAACAGATAAATTGTTTTTTGCATGTTAATCTAAAAGTTTTGAAATTTTTGTAAACATAAAGTAAAAAATAAAAATTGTGGACTTCTGCATGTTGGGTTGTTAAAACTAAATCATATTTTCAATATTATTATGAACAGGACTGTGGACGAGAAATAGACAGACTGTGTTCCTTCCTTGGTTTGTCTCCTTCAGTTGAAGAGAAGGAAAATGTGAGAACCAGTGTGACATTTGACAGTATGAAACAAAACAAAATGACCAACTACTCCACCATTCCAATAATGGACCATACTGTTTCCCCTTTCATGAGAAAAGGTATCTCTGTCTGAAAGTCTCAGTATTTGTGTCTCAGTATTTGTACAAATATTTATTGCACCAGGTTGATCAAATAACCTGAATTATTTTCTCGGCTTCTTTAGGAAAAGTTGGTGACTGGAAGAACCACTTCACTGTGGCCCAGAACGAACAGTTTGATGAAGACTACAAGCGGAAAATGAAGAATCCTGATCTCAAGTTTCGTTATGAAATTTAGAGCCCCGGCTGGGTGTGACAGACCTCTGCACTGATATATGAATAAATAGTTAAAAACAAATCAAGTTTGATATAAAATGGGAGCAACACAATAGTTGTATATTTAATGGGGGCCATTCATCCATCATTTGATGGAGGAATATATAAATTAAACACAGTAGAACAGAACTATATATTTTTGGGCACCACGATGTTGCTGTTATTGTCAACAGGACCTTGGATGAGAAATAGACCGACTGTGCTTCATCCTTGGTTTAAGACAGAAAGACTCAGAGCCAGTGTACATAATAAAACAAACTGATCCAGGCCCAACAAACAGCCAGCCATTTTTCCAGTTATTCAGAGTGAATAGTATGCTAATTTGTATTCATAGTCCAGTTATCAATAACCACTCATTTTTTAACTAGTTTTTTTATATAGAAAATTGTAAACATTTACCTAGTGATGGGCAGATGAAACCTCATTAAGACACACACACACACACACACACACACACACACACACACACACACACACACACACCCTTGCCTCTTGGCAGAATAAATAAAACATCTTAACTTGATTTTGTGTGATTCATTCATTCATTCATCTCTTTTTAACACCCCCTGTCTTGTCTTGGTGACATCACACTGAACTACATGAACCTTGCAGAGTCACTGCGGCATCATAACTTATCTTCAAGTTCATACAAAAAATAGAAAGGAAACAAACCCAAGAAAGCAGGTTACGCCAGAATCCAGAAACGAACAGGAAAAACTCGAACTCTGAAAAGAAACATCACAAAGTGCAGAGGGGGAGGAGCTGAGAAGATCAGACGATTACACAGTATTAAAAACCAAACAGACGAGAATGACACAGGAGAATACTGAGTAAAACTCAGGAAGCTATTATTTAGAATAAAAACATTCAGCATCACAGATGGAGGTACCACCTCGGCCAGAACTGTTTGACTTCCACGGAGTCTGCATGCTCAAACAATTTACCAACAACTGGGAAAATGTACAGAACTTCAAAGCAAGACCAGACGATATTCTTATTGCTACTTACCCTAAAGCAGGTAAGGTTATTTAACCTTAGTAGACACATATTTGTAAGCCTGGGTGCACAGCAGAGACTGAAAGCCATTGAATATGGTATTCCTTAAGCATTTGTGGCTAAGTGTATACCGTACTCAAAATTGGTAACATTATTAACAATCACCATCTGACTGTGCAGATACAGGTCTGTAGTTATACAGTTGAATGTCATGGTAATTTTAGGCTTTTAATGATTTCTTTGAACTGTTCTTTTTTCCAGAGTGGAATGAATGTAATGTAATGATTACAAGCATACATCTTCAATGACTTTAAAAAACAAGAATTGGGTGCACATGTTTGAATTTATTTAAGATTTTCTCTAATCCACTCAGGGTCAAAGGTATACATACAGGCTCAAATATATACATACACTCACTTACATCTTTTAATAATTGGTTCTAAAGGTTCTACATTGTCAGCTTTATATGACCAAAGCCAATTAATTTCACATTAATGATCATGAAAAATGTAGATTTGTTTTGCTGCCAGTGGGACTTGTACATTGCACAAAGTGGATGTAATAATGAAGGAGGACTACCTCCAAATTCTTCAACTTCACTTTAAATCAACATAGACAGTTGTAACTTGGACATGATTTGATGTTTCATGAGCCTAAAGTATGATTTTGACCTTGTGTGGATTTGACTAAATCTGAAATGAATTCAAACTTGTACACCCAATTCTTGTTTTTCATTCCACCCTGGAAAAATAGCAGTTTAAAGAAATCATTAATAGCCCCAAATTACTATGATGTTCATGGCCATGATGAATGTAAGTAAACTTCTGACTGCAACTGTATGTGCACAATTACACAACTTGGTGATATTTGGTTAGAATTTAAATGTTGTTTAAGACTCTCTACCTGTCTCTGTGTGTATTTTATTAACCTTTATTTATCAGGTTTTTAAATCCTTTGAGCTCAGTGTTGACCTGAAATATACTAAAATGTCAAATTTTCAAAGATTGATATTCCATAGGTTAATATCCCACTGAACAACATATATCTATCTGTTTTAATCCTAGGAACCACATGGGTATCATACATCCTTGATCTTCTGTATTTTGGACATATGGATCCAGACCGTCAGACATCCGTGCATCTTCATGAAAGAGTGCCCTTCCTGGAGTTCTGCAAACCTTCTTTTCCCACAGGTTGAATCATGTGTTGACAGTCACTCACATGTTGTTATATACACTATAACAAAGAAAAGTGTAGATTTAAGTTTGGTGTGCATAAAAATATGTATTTAGAACCTTCAGAGCCTATTCAAAAAAATCTGTGAAGGTCCAGCCACGTGGTGTCACATCAGCTTCCTTCTGTGTGATGGATTAAACGGTGGCTCATGCCTTAACCAGACTGATAAAGCGTAACCTTTCTGTTCTAAAATCCCTATTTCTGAAAGTTCAGTGACTATCGAATTTTTAAAGCAGTTATGATCAATACTGTGCTTTACATAAATTCTAATCATAAAACACTGATAATTATTACTGGATTATGCAGTTCCCTTCACTTGAAAGCTTAAAGTTTAGGATCACCCTGGTTTTCTTTGAAAAATACCACTATTTGTGGAGCTATAAAGACAATATTTCATATTAGCTGGTGAACATTTAAAGAAGTTTTTCTCTCACTTTCTTGTCTGTGGCTCTCCTCCACGCTGGAGGGAGGTGTACATCTGCATTCTCTGAGGAATGTTGTAATTAATTTGGAGTCATTTTACTGCTGTTGTGAATCCAGTGTTCAGTCTCTTTTAGGTCAGGGATGGTAGTGTACATTAGTGCCAAAAGGATAAGCTTCGATGCTGAATATCTCAATTAGACCACAGGTAGGATTTGTATTTTTCTTTGATATACTGTTGGTATAAAAATATTAATTGCAGCCTCTTTAAATATCATTTTACTTCATTTCACTAGTGCAGATTGTTCAGACCCTTATCTGTGTGTAAATTTTTTTAGTTTATTAAAACTTCTCAGAATTACTGCACTGTCATAATTCCTGTCATTTTGTTGGGCTAGAAGCTACAGTTGTAGTTGGATCTTGTGCCTTATTTTGAACTTCCCCCTTCTCTTAATTGTCTGTACTTGTGTCTCGATTCCCCCAGCTGTCTCCACTTCCCTAATCAGCCCTCTGTGTATCAATAGGCCAGTTTTCCTTTTGCTCTTTATTCACAGTGTTATCCTGTGATCTCCTGTGTTTTTGGATTTTGATATACTGGAGGTTTTTTTTTATTATTTATTTTTAATTAATTTATTTTTGTTCAGGCTAATAAACATTTAATTTTTTTGTTATTAAGTCTCCCCCCAGCATCATTGGATGCTTACAGTGTTTGATATTTTACTCTTATTGACCTGTGGTATCTAAAAACAAAACAAACAAACAAAAACAGTCCAACTTTGTACGTTAGAAGTCACAAACTGAAACTTTTTATCACTCAGGTACAGACCTTGCTGACAAACTTCCAACTATTCCTCGTCTTATTAAAACTCATCTACCAGTCCAGTTTGTACCAATATCCTTCTGGGAGCAGCGCTGCAGGGTAAAATTGATATACAAACACCTGCACCCACAGATGTAATTCATGAGACCCCCAGACCACAATTTAGTTTTATCTCTTTCTGTAGATAGTCTATGTGGCCCGCAATGCAAAGGACGATGCAGTATCCTTTTTCCACTTTGGAAGAATGAACAGTGCCCTGCCAGAACCAGGAGACTGGAGCACCTTTCTGCAGGGATTCATGGAGGGAAAGAGTGAGTTCAATTTAGTTTTGGTGCAAAGGAACCTCAACATCATCTCATTCCTCATATAAACATTTCTTTGTGTATTGTTCTGTGGTTCCAGGGGTTTTTGGATCGTGGTATGACCATGTGAACGGCTGGTGGGAGAAGAAGCAGACTTATTCAAATCTTCACTACATGTTCTATGAAGATTTGATTGAGGTGCAGTGAGTTGATTTTCAGATGAACTTGTAATTTTTTAAAGCTGCCTTGATTTGATTGTGTCAATTAACACTTTGTCTTTGCTTAATAAATATCTTTAGGAAGTGTTTACATTCCTTGTATTTTGATGGCTTGAAGAATTGTATAAAAAAGATGAATAGATATTTACTAATCTATCATCTTTGAAGGTTTATATATATATATATATATATATATATCAAAATAAGAGAAAATCTGTCATTAATTTAAGCTGTCAAGGAAATTTCAAGGAATAATTTCTATATGATGTTCAGCATAATAAATCCTAAATGTCTCTTCTTCATGGTCATGGCTGACACTGAAGCTTTTCAATGTGAACAGGACTGTGGACGAGAAATAGATGGACTGTGTTCCTTCCTCGGTTTGTCTCCTTCCCCTGAAGAGAAGGAAAGAGTAAGAACCAGTGTGACGTTTGACAGTATGAAGCAAAACAAAGTGACCAACTACACCACCATCAAAACACTTAACCACACTGTGTCACCTTTCATGAGAAAAGGTGTGACTGTGTACACTTTTCTTCTCAATTTTTGTACCAGTACCTGCTCCGTTTATCATCAGGTTGATCAAATACTCTGAATGTTCTCCTTCTCCAGGAAAAGTTGGTGACTGGAAGAACCACTTCACTGTGGCCCAGAATGAACAGTTTGATGAAGACTACAAGCAGAAGATGAAGAATCCTGACCTAAAGTTTCGCTTTGAAATTTAGAGCCCAGCTGTGCATGATGGAGGTCTGAAGTGATTATGTTAAATATAAGTAAGCTTTGATCAACACAGATATCTCATAATTAGCAGAGGACATTTATCCCTCCTTACTGTAACCATCCTGATGGATATAAATCAGCATCAATCAAACAAACAAACCAAAACTTGATTGAGTTTAGTTGTAAGTCCTATGTAGAGCTATACTGTGAAATCCGATCTACTTATGCACAAAAAAATGCTCCCAAGAAGTAGCCATGGTGTGGATTGTATTGTGTTGACTGGTTGTTGATTATTATTATTATTTTTTAAAGTTTCCCATGACACAGCAAGCTGTAGACTTCTGAAAAGCAAATATAAGAATTACTTATTCTGGAAAACAATATTCACTAAACATGCCATGATGTTAGATGTATAAGTTTGAAAATGTGCTCCCTTCTGGTTGTAATTTGACATGTTAATAAACAACAAGAAAAACAGTTCTTTTTAACTTCATGCTTCTAAAGTTTGGTTAGATTATACTCAGCAAAGATTCAACTCATCCATCTTAGGTCTGAGGCATTGCTGAGATTAATGATTGAACCATCAAGTCACATGCCTTGTTCACAATTTCAAGATCATACCAGCTGGTAGGAGTGAGCCTAGAAGGTAAGCAAGCTTCATAATCATGTGCTACCAACAATAAATCTGCTGTTTTTACTTATTTACTTATGTGCTTTAAAGTATAAATAAGGTATTCAGTAAATTTCACTGTGTTTTTTTCATTGTGTTGGGGAAATGTAAGTTTGGTGAGTCTATCAATGCTGAGTGCATGTATTGACTTATTCAAAATATTGACAATATCAGAGTAATATTAAATAGGTTGCACAAAACCAGGTGGGAAGCCAACACAAGGCTGAGGCAGAATCTAGACATGCAAGGTCCAAACTGCAATCAGAAAGTGATGATCAGAAATAACCATAAAGTAAAAACATAAATTCTGGAAAAAGCCAGCACTACTGTCACAAAGGTTAAACTGTCAAAGGTGGTGTTGAGCTAGAAGTATATTTAGTGGTGCAGTATCAAACCATCTCCGCTGAACCTGAAAACAACAACAAGAAAAACCAAGAGAGAGCGCAGCTCCAGAATCCTGGATTAGCAGACTCTGACACAGGGATTTACACTTGCCACTTTCATCAGATCTGTCATTAAGACAAGAAACCAGATGTGACTCTTTAAATCACAGCGTAGCCACAACAGGGGTGTGTGACCAAAAGAGGGGATCCCCATGAAATGTGTGTCTTCAAACTGAATCACAAGCATTAGATGTCCTTAAAAAAGGATGTAACCACCACAAAACTTCCACTTTGGTATTTAGGCCAACGCAAAGCATAATTTCTTTACTCTGTTGTGCGAGTAAGCAGAAGGTTGGAGAAAACATGACCTTGGTTTTGAAAACAAGTCCTTCTCACAGATGGAGGTGCCACGTCGGCCAGAACTGTTTGACTTCCATGGAGTCTCCATGATCAGTGCATTCACTGACAACTGGGAAAATGTACAGAACTTCAAAGCAAGACCGGATGATATTCTTATTGCTACTTACCCTAAAGCAGGTGATGTGGTGTGGAGCTTGTGTAATCATAAAATTATTTTCTTTTTCATAAAAAAATAATTTTAATATTGATGTCTGACTTGATAGGTTTACCACTAAACAGTATGCATTTGTCTATTTCCCTCTCAGGAACCACGTGGGTTTCTTACATCCTAGATCTTCTGTATTTTGGGAATATGGGTCTAGACCGTCAGACTTCCATTCCTCTTTATGACAGAGTGCCCTTCCTGGAGATCTGTGTACCTTTTCTACCTTCAGGTTGAATCATGTGACCACCTTTAATTAGCCATATTTGTACTTAAACCAGAACCAAAAGTTCCAAGTGCTAATTTCACTTTGGTGTACTGTTCTTAAACAAAGACATCATTAGGATTGTTGGAAGTCAGAAAATTTTTCAGAAATGGTTCTGGTACAGGTTCAGTCTGTTTGTCTTACATCTGTTTTCATTCATTCATTGGCTTTCTGATTGTATCAGCAGTTTTATTAGTGTGTTAATGTGTAATCACAGCATCTCAGGGACAAATTAAAATGTTTTGGTAATTAATGTTCTTGAGCTGTGGTACATAAAGAAGTCTATCGTTTCATGTTGTCAGTCTCCCAGTAAACCTTTTTATCACTCAGGTACAGACCTGGCTGACAAACTTCCCACCACTCCTCGTCTCATTAAAACTCATCTACCAGTCCAGTTTGTACCAAAGTCCTTCTGGGAGCAGCAATGCAGGGTAAAAGTCGTACACCTCTAGTTACAGAGATATGTAATTTATGAAACACACAGGCCATAATTTAATTTTATATCTTTCTGTAGATAGTCTATGTGGCTCGCAATGCAAAGGACAATGCTGTGTCCTTTTTCCACTTTAACCGCATGAACCTTGGCCAGCCAGATCCAGGAGACTGGAGCACCTTTCTGCAGGAGTTCATGGAGGGAAAGAGTGAGTTCTGTTTAGTTTCAGTGTAAAGGAACCACATCGTCTTTTCTGTGTAAACATTTCTTTGTGTATTGTTCTGTGGTTCCAGGGGTTTTTGGATCGTGGTATGACCATGTGAACGGCTGGTGGGAGAAGAAGCAGACTTATTCAAATCTTCACTACATGTTCTATGAAGATTTGATTGAGGTGCAGTATTGTATTATGGCAAAATTGCATATTATATACTGCATAACCAAGTTGTTTCAAAGTTGCATGAGAGCAGACTTGGTCAGTTGGATTATCTAGTGCCGACTCAGAATTAACATTTGACATTTTTTAAAACACACTGACAATATCCAGTAAGTAAGCAACACACACACACACACACACACACACACACACACACACACACACACACACACACACACACACGAAGAAGTGTGGTATTGCATGAGGAAATCAGGAGTGGCAGAGAAGTATGTGAGGGTGGTGCAGGACATGTATGAGGACATTGAGACAGTGGTGAGGTGTGCAGCTGGAGGGACACATGGTTTCAAGGTGGGATTACATCAGGGATTGACTCTAAGACCCTTTTTGATTGCAGTGGTGATGGACAGGCTGATAGCTGAGGTCAGGCAGGTGTTTCAGTGCACTATGATATTCGCAGATGATATTGAGTTCCGCAGTAAGAGTATGGAGCAGGTGGAAAAGAACCTGGAGAAGTGGAGTTATGCTCTGGAGAGAAAATTAATGAAAGTCAGTAGAAGCAAAACAGAATACATGAGTGTGAATGAGCGGGAGACAGGAGTAACAGTGAAGCTCCAAGGAGTAGAAATAGTGAAGGTGGTTGATTATTTAAATACCTGAGGTCAACCATCCAAAGCAATGGACAGTGCACAAGAGAGGTGAAGAAGAGAGTGCAGGCAATGTGTAGCAGGTGTAGACAAGTGTCAGGGGTGATTTGTGACAGAAGGATAGCAGGAAGATTGAAAGGGAAGGTTTACAAGATGGTAGTAAAACCTGGTATAATGTATGGTTTGAAGACAGTGGCTTTGACAAAAAGCCAAGAGAGAGATCACGAGGTGGCAGAGCTAAAGATGCTAAGATTTTCACTGGGAGTGACCAGGATGGGCAGCATTAGAACTGAGTACATCAGAGGGACAGCTCAGGATGAATGGTTTGGAAACAAAGTTAGAGAGACGAGGCTGGGATGTTTTGGACTCATCCAGAGGAGGGATAAATGATATATTGGACAAATGATGCTGAACATCGAGCTGCCATGCAGGAGAAAAACAGTAAAACCACAGAGGAATGGTGTGACAGAGGAGTATGCTTGGAATAGGGTGAGATGGAGGCAGATAATCCACTGTGTCAGCCTGTACATCACCATTGCAAACAAGAAGAGTCAATCCTTGATGTAATCCCACACCCATCTTTAACTCTTCTGTCACTCCTACTACACACCTCATCACTGTCTTCCTGTCCTCATAAATGTTTTGAACCCCCCCTCACAAACATCACTGACACTCCAGACTTCCTGACACAATACAACAGATTCTCTCTTGGCACCCTATCATATCCTTTTTCTAGATTCACAAAGACACACTGCAACTCCTTCTGACTTTCTCTACCCGTCTCCATCCACACTCTCGAGTCAAGCATCACATCTGTCGTGCTCTGTCTCAGCATGAAGCCACACTGCTGCTCACTGATCATCACCTCTTTTCTTAACCTAGCTTCAAAAACTCTTTCCCATATCTTGAAGCTATGGCTGATTGATTTTATTCCTCTGTTGCTACCATAGCTCTACATTGTTCTTGAAAATCAGTACCAGTACACGTCTTCTCCATTCCTCAGGCATCTTCTCATTCTCCAAGACTGTGTTAAAGAATCTACTTAAACAGTCCAGTGAGCTCTCTCCTACACATCTGCATGTTTGATGGTTTGCAAGTTTGATTTGATTTCATATTGAATGCCCTTTGTGAAGCTACCCTCCTCAATTATCCAGGACTGGGACCAGCATTAGGAGTATAATGACTTCTGCCCTGCATAGCAGGGTTATGTCAGAAAAATGCAGTTCATTAAATAGTTTCAGATGCATGAATTGCAAATAAAGAATATGCTATTTTGCCCTAAATCCTTGGACAACAAACCTCCCAGCTATGAGGGGAAAATCCCAGCCCAGCAAATCTATCTTGATGAATAAATAGCACAACAGACCAGAGGAAGAAAAATATTAATTTAATTTTTGAGGTGAAATGCCCCTTTTAAGCTAATCCATATTTTCAATATTGATGTGAAAAGGACTATCGACGAGAAATAGACGGACTGTGTTCCTTCCTCGGTTTGTCTCCTTCAGCTGAAGAGAAGGAAAGAGTCAGAGCCAGTGTGACATTTGACAGTATGAAACAAAACAAAATGACCAACTGTAGCACAGTTGAGGTGATGGACCAGAAGGTCTCGCCTTTCATCAGAAAAGGTACAAAACGTTTTTTTTTTTTCTCAGTATTTGTTCCAGTATCTGCTCCATTTATCATCAGGTTGATCAAATACTCTGAATGTTCTCCTTCTCCAGGAAAAGTTGGTGACTGGAAGAACCACTTCACTGTGGCTCAGAATGAACAGTTTGATGAAGACTACAAGAAAAAGACGAAGAATCCTGATCTCAAGTTTCGCTTTGAAATTTAGAGGCCCAGCTGGGTGTGACAGAGCTCTAAATTGACCTGTGATAAATAGTTAAGAATAAAGCAAATGTCTGAGCCTGAATAACATAATTTCCATATATTTTAATGATACTACTGTTTAAAAAATATATTGATTGTACCTAAAGTTCAACAAGAGTCAAGACATAGCATGAACTCTTTCCTATTGCAGGCTGTAGCCTCTGTTAAAGGCAAGTGTAAAGTGTTGATTATGTAACTGAAATCTCCACAAGAGACAGATCACCTTTCCCAAAATGTTCAATAATATCTTTTAAATCAGATTATATCATTCCATATGGTCCCATTTTGATTCTGTTCAAAGAAACTTAAACATTGATGTTATTATCATCCTTTAATATTAAATCATTCATTGATTTTTGTGAAACAAAAGTAATTGAAACTCTGTCATTTTTATTGCTAACACTGGATTAACTGATTTAACCTGATTCATCTGATTTTATACCACTGGGTTTGAAATTAAGAGGCCCAGCTTTGCATGACAGAGCTTTGGCCAGATGTGTGAGTAAAACTCTCAATAAATAAATAAATAAAAATATTATGTATACAGTTTATCATGATCAAACAAAACACAAACACACACACAGTATTGGGATAGTGAACTTTGTGCAAGTTCCTAATATGACAACATTTATCATTAACTTGCAATCTACACTACTAAAAAACTAGTTCAACAATAATACTTCACAATTTTGGCAACACAAAAAGAGTAATGTGGGAATGCATAAGCTGTAGGATGTATTGCTTAAAATGCAGACACAGACCTGTGTGGATTAAGAAAAGAAGTAGAACAAAAGTACATTGGATATTGGCTAACACCCTCAGTCTTCTCATCTTATTGTTGCGTAGAGATGTTCAGAATAATAGAGCCTTTTAAAAATAACTCAAATGTCTCTGGTACTTGTTCAAAGCAGGGGTCATGCTGAGGCTTTTTAATGTTACCAGAACTCGAGATGAGAAACAGACCCACTGTGTTCCTTCCTTGGTTTGTCAGAGCCAGTGGGACCTTTAACAATATGAAACAAAACAAAAAGGCTAAATGCTCCACCTTTCAAACAAGGAACAGTGTGTTTCCATTCATGAGACTGTGTGTAATTAAACAAGTATTTTTTTTTCCTCTTTGGCTTATCTGACTGTATATCATTGTGTTCATGTTTGAACAGTCAGTCTCAGTACACACTACTAAGGAAGTTGTGCAGTGTGTTAAAGTGAACATTATGCAACAAAAAGATTTCTTTATTTTGTAAGATCCAGACCCAACCCAGTGCAGAAATACTCAGCACGTTGAGTGTGTCGTACTTCAAGCAATATTCACTGGAACACACATGCTTGGTTAGTAGATGTGTATGTTTTAACATTTGCTGTACATTTTCATAAATGATCAGAAAAATCCGATTTTTTTCTGGCTTCATACTCGCCCACAATATGTGAGAGTCATCGACATTAATGATTAAACCATCGAGTTACGCGGCTTGTTCCTGATTTCGAGATTATGTTAGTTGGCAGGAGTGACCCGAGAAGGTAAGCAAGCTTCATGATCATTTGTTCCCAACAACAAATCTCCTGTGTTTCTACTTCACAAAAAATATTTTGTTTTAAAATAAACATCCTGTTTTGAATTCTTTTCATACTTTGACAGTTAAATAGGTTGGAACAGCTGGAAGGGAAGTGTTGCAATTTTTGTGTTGCCCTACCAATGTTGCAGTGCAAAATTCTTACTTCTTGCTTGACTGTCATGGTCCTGTGTTAACTTGCCCAGCGTTTTGATTTTTTTTTTTTGGGGGGGGGGGGCACTTTAAATGTTTGTTTTTATAAATATTCTGTTGATTCTTGGTTTATTTAACATTTATTTATGTTTTGTGTATTTCTAGTGTGTTATGTTTTGTTCCTAGTTCTCTGTTGTTGCAGCGATCCCTCCCTGTGTTCGCTGAGTCTGCTGTATTACGTTTATTCATGTGTCCGTGTTTGTCCCCGTATCATTATCGTTTTTCCTGCTTTATTTTGAAAGTTTGTGTTCCTTGTGTTTTGCCTTTAGTTTTGCTTCCTGTGTTTTATCTCTGTGTAGGTTCAGCTGTGTGTTGTTTCCCCAGTTCCCCCAATCACCCTTCTGTATATATATATATTGTCTCAGTCTTCACTCGTCCTTTGTTGCATCCTCCCACATGTTTTCTTTGCTCCATGCCTCCCTGAGATTCCTAGTTTTTTTAATTGTTTGCTCCAGCTTGACTGACCTATTAGTTTTTAGTTTGAATGAGGAGTTCTGTAATAAAACTACCCTTTGAGTTTACTTTTCACCTCCTGACTCCTGCATCTGGGTCCACATCATGCCCTCCACACTGCTGAATCATGATAGTGACGAGCTGTGATGTACTTTCTCTTGCTATTTTTCTTTGAAAAGGTATTAATCCAAAAATGATTGACTAATTATTAATTATTATTGTACTGGCTAATCGTTGTTATTGCAATTACTGGTTCAATTTTGCTGACTTGTTAAACTGCTTTGAGACATGGCAGATGGCTTTTATGCTCTGTGTTCATCTTAACAGTTACATCTGCTCACTTTTTTCTTTGCTGCATAAAAATGAAAACATTAAAAGAATATCTATAGGTATCTTTTATTGTTTAAAATAATTGCACCAGGGACTGTTGGCCCTTGGGCCCTTTCACATGATCAAATCTGGCCCTCCTTGAAAAAAAGTTTGGGCACACCTGACCTAAAGCATACTCTGCTGGATTAAGTTATTTCATGCTAAATGTGGCCATAATTTACAAAATCAATAATACATTCTGTTGAAAACACTGAAACAGGCTGTTTAAAAGATGAAGACTGATGAGAAAAAAATGGTTCCTGAAGGCATAAATGAAGAGCAGGTTTGTTTTCTTTACTTCTGTACAATCACAGCTCTTTTGGCCAGAAATCGCCCCCTGGTGGCCATTTAAAAATAATACAAATTTAAGGCTTTACGTTTTTAGCCAGAAATCGCCCCCTGGTGGCCATTTAAAAATAATACAAATTTAAGGCTTTACGTTTTTAGCCTTTGTAGACACTCTGTGGTCTCAACTCAAGACCACAAACTTAGAAGAAAAAAAAAAGTTTAAGGACAGCACCTGATCACCTTCCAGTGCCTCTCTCTCCACAGAAGAATAAGACACCATCATGTCTGAGCCACATGCAAAATCACTCTTATTAAAAGCAAAACTTATATCCAGATGCTTAGCCAGGAGTCAAAACCAACCTTAAGCATTGTAAGAAGATTCACAAGCAGAAAGAAGAGTTTCCTTGCACAAAATCCCTTGCAATAATGTAGCCTACCTACAAATTTGCCATAAAGTTATTTTAAAATGTGACTTTTGGAGAGATCTGATCTTTGTGGAATTAAGAAACAATTCTACCTCTGGTGGGAGAAAACAACCTATCAGGTCCTTTGCCTGAGTAATTAATTAATGCAATTGTCTGAATTTTTTAAGCATAACTTTTTTACAGTGTTGTGCAAGCAAGCAGAGGGCTGGGGAAAACTTGACAGATACCTTGATTTAAAGACAAGTCCTTCTCACAGATGGAAGCACCACGCCGGCCAGAACAGTTTGACTTCCATGGGGTCGCCATGACCAACATCTTCACTGACAACTGGGACAACGTACAGAACTTCAAAGCAAGACCGGATGATATTCTTATCGCTACGTACCCTAAAGCAGGTACTGGTTTGTGTATAAGTGTGAAGCTTATATAAAATCATAGTATTTTTCATAAACAAGTTTAATCTTGATGTCTGGGTTGATAGCTTTAAATCCAGATCTAAAGCATTTATCCATTTCAATCACAGGAACCACATGGGTCTCTTACATCCTAGATCTTCTGTATTTTGGGCACACGGGTCCAGACTGTCAGACATCCATTCCTGTTCATGACCGAGTGCCCTTCCTGGAGCTCTACGTACCTTCTCGACCTTCAGGTTGAATTGTGGCCACCATCTCTTTAAAGTACACCAGAACAAAAAGCTCCAAGTGCTAAGTGCTCAGTGGCTTTCTGGTGAAACCAGGAGTTTTTTAGTGTGCAAAAAGTGTCAGGTTGATTAAAACATCTCAGAAGATCCTTACAGCATTTTGGCAATGATTTATTTTGATCTGTGGTATCTAATCATTAATCATCCTATCATTCAGGTACAGACCTGGCAGACAATCTTCCCACCACTCCTCGTCTCATTAAAACTCACCTGCCAGTCCAGTTTGTACCAAAGTCCTTCTGGGAGCAGCAATGCAGGGTAAAAGTCATGTGCATACGCCTGTACCCACAGAAATATGATTTGTGAAAGTCACAGGCCATAATTTAGCTTTATCTCTTTGTAGATAGTCTATGTGGCCCGCAATGCAAAGGACAATGCTGTGTCCTATTTCCACTTTGACCGCATGAACCTTGTCCAGCCAGAACCAGGAGACTGGGACACCTATCTGCGGGGGTTCATGGAGGGAAAGAGTGAGTTCAGTGTACTTTTACTGTATCACACTATCATTTTATTTTCCAAGTAAACATTCATTTGTGTATTGCTCCGTGGTTCCAGGGATTTTTGGATCGTGGTATGACCATGTGAACGGCTGGTGGGAGAAGAAGCAGACTTACTCAAATCTTCACTACATGTTCTATGAAGATTTGATTGAGGTGCAGTGAGTTGAGCTAATGTGTGCCACATTGAGCTGAGCTCTAAGACTTTGCTAACGATCATACGCCTTTTAGAAAATGTTTAAATATTTGGTTAATGTTTCCAGCTAGTTGCTGGCTTGAGAAATTGTGTAATTCATAAACAAAGAAAAAGGAGAGGTGCTAACCTCTGTTCTTGGAAGAATTAGATAAGAAGAATGATACCACTTTCATATTTCAGGCTAAATCCAGATAACTGTCAGTTTAGGTTATATCAGCTTAGCTTAGCAACCTTTGAATACCATAATTCATGGAAGCAGGGAAACAGCTAGCAGCTTGTGGAGTATTGCCCCTGCAGAGGGTGGAGAAAATTCCTCCGCCAGGCCAACAAATAGTCTCACATGACATCTCTGTGGCTTATTTTTTGTCTCTATCAAAAACATGTTAAAACTTCCATCTGAGTTAGACCCTAGAATACACAGTTCATGATGTAAATTCTCACTGAGTACTTTTATAGTATACTGCATAACCAAGTCATTTGAAGGTTACATTAGAAAAGTTTCTGATGAAATTGTCGTGGGACTGTTGCTACTGCCACACGTGGTCTGTTGTGTTGTCTGGTGTGAGATGGGGACTGAAATTTGGCATTTTTTAAAAAACATACTGATCTTCTATTAAAAAACTCAGGTATTCCAACAATACCCAGTTACTAAAGTGTATTAGTGTAAATTATTGTGCTATATGTGCAGCGTGGTATGTGTGGCTTTATGATATTAAAAAATGTATATTTTTATTATGTAACACTCCCCAGCACATAAGTTTAATCCTCTGTATTGCAAGTGTTTCATTGTTTCTATCAAATGAAAAAGAAATAGTAAACACTGTGTAGTGAATGCTACGCCCAAGAAGAATATTCAGAAGCTGAATTTGAGGAATTCAAATTCTATAATGTGAAAACCTTTTAACTTAATGCTATTAACACATTACTTTTATAAGTATATTATGCTGTATCACATTACTATCTTTTCTCAGGATCATTACTTATGTTTCTGGCACCAGTAGAAAAAAGGGAAAGATAAGGTGCTCCCTCCACATGCTGACAATGCAAACTATAAGTTCAGAATTCCACTTATAAGTGAAACTCTGCATTGCACTAAAAATTCCTTGTTGCATGATATGTTCCCTTTTTATCATTTCAGTTCAGAAAAAAATAACTTAAAAGATATTATTTATAGTAATTTGCTTGCAACCTTTCGGTCTTTAGTCTTAGGTGATCGTAACCTGTGGCTGCGTGGATTGTGATCCATCAGCGGTCTGGTGTAAACCTTGCAGACTTATTATCAGAAATGTAAACATTTATAAACATGCTAAAAGTATTTATCTTCTGAAAAAAATAAAATTGTGGACTTTAGCCTGGCTTTTGCATGCTGTGTCACATATGTCAAGAGAAGTCAGCCATGTCCAAATATCTCCAAAAAAGGGGAACTAAATTGTCCCTTTAAAACGAATTCATATTTTCAATATTGATGTGAACAGGACTGTGGACGAGAAATAGATGGACTGTGTTCCTTCCTCGGTTTGTCTCCTTCAGCTGAAGAGAAGGAAAGGGTCAGAGCCGGTGTGACGTTTGACAGTATGAAAGAAAACAAAATGACCAACTATAGCACAGTTGAGATGATGAACCAGAAGGTGTCTCCTTTCATGAGAAAAGGTACAACTGCCTGCTGGGCAACATTTTTTTTTCCTCAGTATTGTACCAGTGTACCAGTATCTGCTCCAGTTAACATCAGGTTGATCAAATACACTGAATGTTCTCCTTCTCCAGGAAAAGTTGGTGACTGGAAGAACCACTTCACTGTGGCCCAGAATGAACAGTTTGATGAAGACTACAAGCAGAAGATGAAGAATCCTGATCTCAAGTTTCGCGTTGAAATTTAAAGGCCCTGGCTAGGCCTGATGGAGCTCTGAAGTGATGTGAATAAGTAGTTAATAAAGCAAATGTTAAGTTTGATCAACACATTTGTCTTATATTGCGGCCTCCTATCTTTTTGTCAGTGCTACTGTCTCCAAACCATACATCACAACAGGTCTTAGTACCATCTTGTAAAACTTCTTTTTCAATCTTCCTGCTATCCTTCTGTCACAAATCACCCCGACACTCGTCTCCACCCACTCCACTTTGCCTGCACTCTCTTCTTCACCTCTCTTATGCACTGTCCATTGCTTTGGATTATTGGCCCCAGATATTTAAACTCATCTACTTTCAATACCTCCACTCCTTGCATGTTCACTTTTCCACCTGTCTCCCACTCATTCACACACATGTATTCTCTCTTGTTTCTACTGACTTTCATTCCTCTTCTCTTCAGAACATACCTCCACCTCTCCAGGCTCTCTTCCACCTGCTTCCTCATCTGCCAACCTGTCTATCACCACCTCAAACAAGAAAGGACTCCGAGCTGATACCTGATGTAATCTCACCCCCAGCTTGAACTCAGCTGTCCTCATAAATGTCCTGCACCACCCTCACATACTTCTCTGGCACTCCTGGCTTCCTCATGTAGTACCACAGTTCCTCTCTTGGGTCTCTTTAGATTCACAAAGACACACTTCTGACCTTCTCTATAATTCTCCATCAACACTCTCAAAGCAAACATCACATCTGTAGTACTCTTTCCTGGTATGAGGCCCTACTGCTGCTCACTGATCACCTCTCTTCTTAATCTAGCTTCAACAACTCTTTCCCATAACTTTATGGTATGACTCATTAACTTTATCCCTCTGTAGTTACTACAGCTCTACATCTTTCTTGAAAATCAGTACCAGTACACTCCTTCTCCATTCCTCAGGCATTCTCTCTCTCTCTCTCTCTCTCTCTCTCTCCAAGATCGTGTTAAACAATCTGGTTTAAAAGTCCACTGTCCTCTCTCCTAGACATCTCCATACCTCCACAGGTATGTCATCTGGACCAACCAGCCATCTTCTTTAAAGCTGCTCTTAATTCCTCCTTATTTGTCCTCTGCATTTCCTGACTCACTGTCATCCATCCACTTTCTTCACTCATCAGTACATTTCCATCTTTCCTTAACCACCCTAAGCTGCTGCACATCCTTTCCAGTTAATCTCTCTGCCTAGTCAATTCATAAAAGTCCTGTTCTCCATCCTTAGTTTCCAGCCTCACATACACCTCACTATAATCCTTTTCCTTTGCCTTCCCCACCTCTTGCTTTGCTGTTTGTTGCTGCCCAGCCTCCCATTACTCCTGTCTACATTTTTCATCCCTCTCCCTATCCCACTTTTACTTTGCTAAGCTCTTCCTTTGAATACTTTCCCGTACTTCCTCGTTCCACCACTGAGTCTCCTTGCCTTCTTTTCTCTGTGCAGAGGATACACTGAAGAACTTCTTCACAGTTTCCTTCACCACTTAAGCTGCACTTTCCCACCACAAATATCTGGTAACCCTACCACCCAGAGCATGTCTCAAATCCTCCCTGAACTCTGCGCATTTAATTGTTGCCTCTGTCTTCACTTGCTCCTCTTCTTGATTTGCAAAGTCAACTTACATGCTATCATCCAATGCTGCCTAAATACATTCTCCCCTGCTGCCACCTTGCAGTCACCTATCTCTTTCCATTTGCACCTTCTGCGTAAGATACTGTACCAGTCAAAAGTTTGGATACACTTACCCAAACATTTGACTGGTACTGTATTTTCTTTCTCCACTCTTAAATGTCACCCTGTGTTCCTCCCTCTTTCATCCTTTTTGCAAAATCCAGCACTATCTGCCCTTTCACATTTCTCTCCTTAATGCCATACCTACCCAACACCTCATCACCTCTGTTCCCTTCACCTAGATGTCCATTGAAATCTGCACCAATCTCTTCCCCCTGACAACAATCTGTACCACTTCATCCAAGTTACTGCAGAATTCCTCGTCCTCTTGTAACTGACATCCAGCCTGTAGGGCATACTGACAACATTCAACATCACCCCTTCAATTTCCAGTTTCAAACACAGGATCCTGTCTGACACTTTCTTCACCTCCACAATACTATTTACATACTCTTTCTTCAAGATTAACCTTATTCCATTTATCTTACTATTTACACCATGTTAGAACAGCTTGAATCCACCTCCAGTACTCCTGGCCTTGCTTCCCTTGTGGTCTCATTCACACACAATACATCAAGCTTCCTTCCCTCCATCAAGTCAACCAGCTGTCTTCGTATACAGTTATAATCCCTATATTTTAAGTCCCTACTCTCACCTCCGCATTCCTGCCTCTCTTTCTCTCGCTGTCTCTGAACACGCCTTCCCCCTCTCCTCTTCCTTTGTTTACGGTCAACGGTATCACAGTTTCCGCTGGCACCCAGTTGACCATCAGCACCGGAGGCGGTCGTTGTTAATACGGGGCCGATCCGGTATGGAAATCTCATTCTTGACGTTCTGCATTTTTGATTTGGCAATGATTTTACGCTGGATGCCCTTCCTGATCGAGGGTGGGGATACCATTTGTGACGGGGAACACCAGCATTCGGCTCTAGGAGTACGCTGGCTTGTGGCCCCCTCGTGGTTGGGTTGATTGGTGATCTATTCTTTTTTTTATTACGCCAACCATTATTTTATTTAATCTTTTGAGCATCATGTCATGGTCCCTAAATCCATGGCTCAACCTAATATATAAGATGTCAGGGCGCTGCTGCACTTCAAATAATTTAATAGTGGAAATATAATAACTTACAAAGACCGAACACAAAAATGGAGATGGGAGCCTGGGGCAAAAACAAACAAAAGAGGAAAAAACCAACAAGGAAATCACCAGCCACCAGCCACCGGGAATATTAGCAAAACTAAACAAATAGAACCAAAACCAAAAGCAGGACTGACGGACCCAAATAATGATAAGCCAAACTGCAAAAGCAGCTGCAGAATAAAGCCGAGTGGCGATGGGAGCCTGGGGCAAAAACAAACAAAAGAGGATGATCATAAACCAACCAGGAAAACTTCAGCCGTCTGGATTTGGGATCTCTACCCAATCTAATATTAGCGAAACTAAACTAATAGCACCAAAACCAAAAACAGGACCGACGGACCCAAATAATAATGTGCAAAACTGCAAACGCAGCTGCTGATTGACGTGAGAGTGAATGAGAGCCCATGGTCCGCTTTCTCTGTAAGAGTAGGTGAGCTTTTTATAGCCAGTCGGTACTAGAGATAAATCAGATAAATCAAATAATCAAACCTCTTCTTTTGCTTGTTTTTGTTGTGTTTACTGGTAGGTTTGGATGAACTTTTTTTAAAACTCCGGCTCATGTGACTTTATACCGCTGGTGTTCAAGTGAACAGTGAGACTCAGTGTGAATATAAGGGTTAAACAGTCTGTGCAATTTTACAGAGATTTCAGGAAGTTGCACAGTTTCTGCAGTGAGCATTACGCAACCAGCAGACTTCTGAAAGATCCGGATCCAGCCCAAGTGTAATACTACTCAGCAAGGTGAGTGTGGAGTACACAAATACACCAGGTTGTTAGGTGTGCACGCTTTAAAATGTGCTGCCATTTTTATTTGGCATAGGAGTCAAGCAAGACCAATTATTGTAACTTCATGCTGCTAAAATTAGTTCAACTTATACGCAGGAAATGTTCAACTCATCCCTGAGTAACTGCTGAGAGTCATGATTAAGCTGTGAAGTCACTCGTTCACAACTTGAAGCTTATTCCAGTTGATAGGTGTGAGCCTGCAAGGCATCCAAGCTCTATAATCAGTTGTTACCAACAATAAATTTGCTCATTTTTATTCACACAAAAAGTCATGTTTTAAATATGTTTTAAATTGTCAATTAAGAATTAAATAGTAGTAACAGATGATTTTGTAAATGTGCTGCGCTATGAGGTTGTCATGAAGTAAATTAAGAATATGGCTTTGAGCAATTCATCTGATCTGTGTGGCATTAAGCAACAACTCTACCCCTGGGGGACACCTACTGTATCAGGCCCTTTCTAAGTAATTAAATAAAATTATTTAAGGATAATTTCCATGCAGTAAGCTGAGAAAAATGTTTCAGATATTTCAATTTAAAAACATGACATTTACACAGATGGAGATGCCACCTCGGCCAAAACTGTTTGACTTCCATGGAGTCTCCATGATCAAGATGTTCACTGACAACTGGGACAACATACAGAACTTCAAAGCAAGACCAGATGATATTGTCATTGCTACGTACCCTAAAGCAGGTACTGTATATAAGAGTGAGGAGCTTTAATTTTTTCATAAACAAGTTCATGTTGATGGGTTGACAGGTTTACAGCTAAACAGCATTTATCCATTTCAATCACAGGAACCACATGGGTCTCTTACATCCTAGATCTTCTATATTTTGGACACTTGGGTCCAGAACGTCAGACATCCATTCCTGTTCATGAACGAGTGCCCTTCCTGGAGCTCTGCGTACCTCCACTACTTATAGGTTGAATCATGTGGCCACTATGACTTTAAAGTATACCAGAACCAAAGCTCGAAGTGCTAATTTCACTTTGGTGTACTCTACTTAAATAAAGACATCATTAGGATTATTGTAAGTCATTGCATTAGTTTTCAGAATCTGCTCTAAAATAGGTTCAACCTGTTTGTTTCACATTCGATTTGTTTGCATGTATCTGTTTATGACAAATGCTGAAAAGGAAGCTCCTAAATTAAAAATTCCTAAAATTCAGGAGCTTTCTGGTAGCACCAGAAGTTTTATTAGTGTGTAAATGCATCAGGTTAATCTATCAACTTAGTTTTATTGATGTGTGGTATCTAAAAAAGTCTAACTTTGCACATGATCAAACTAATCCTTCTTATCACTCAGGTGCAGAAATGGCTGACAAACTTCCCACCACTCCTCGTCTCATTAAAACTCATCTACCAGTCCAGCTTCTACCAAAGTCCTTCTGGGAGCAGTGCAGCAGGGTAAAAGTCATGCACATACACCTGTAGCCAGCAGTGGCGATTTGTGTTGGTGCCTTAGGCAAAAATCCTCAGACAAGCCCTCCAATCAGCATCTGACACCACCAAAAAAAACCAAAAAAAAACTGTGCACTTGACTTACGCCACAACCAGAAGAGTTGGGCACACTCTGCTAGCTAAGTTAACTAATCTTAAATGCCAAAGTAAACAAAAGAAATAATGTGATGCTGGTGGGAGTTATGTTATTCAAGTGTCTGTACCCCCCCACAGTTAAGGCAAAATTAGCAGTATTTAGTTATTTCTGATTTACTTGGTTTTATCTGCTCCACTCATTTTTTTCAATGAATGGCTTCCGCTGTTGTCCTCAGGCTTGCACAAGCTGAATAATTCAAGCTACTTGCAATAGGAATGAGTGGTATCAGGTGGGGGTCCCCTTTGGGAGGCTTGGTCTGGTGGCAAGCACTGCCTCTCGTGGCCACTGAAATCTGCAAATTATAATTTAGTGTTGTCTCTTTCTGTAGATAGTCTATGTGGCCCGCAATGCAAAGGACAATGCTGTGTCCTTTTTCCACTTTAACCGCATGAACAATGCCCAGCCAGAAGCAGGAGACTGGAGCACCTTTCTGCAGGAGTTTATGGAGGGAAAGAGTGAGTTCTGTTTAGTTTCAGCGTAAAGGAACTGCGTCATCTTTTCTGTTTAAACATTCCTTTGTGGATTGTTCTGTGGTTCCAGGGGTTTTTGGATCGTGGTATGACCATGTGAGCGGCTGGTGGGAGAAGAAGCAGACTTATTCAAATCTTCACTACATGTTCTATGAAGATTTGATTGAGGTGCAGTGAGTTGTGTTGACATGTGTGCCATTTTCAACTGAGCCCATAATGTTTAAAATGGTCTTGACTTTGTCAATTAACACTTTGTCCCAGTTTAATGATCATATATGTTTTAGAAAATGTTTCAAACTCTTCGATAACATTTCCAGTTATACATTGGCTGTTTGAAAAACATTCATAACTCATTTGTGTTGCATGAGAAAAATGATCTTGAGACCAAAATACAAAACAAGTAGCAATAACAGGCCCTAAAAGATCAGCTGTATCCAGTTTAATTTGTAGTACTGGATGGTCTAAAGATCTTTAATAAGGTGAAAACATGCATCCATCCCTCACCACCTACACTGCTTTAAAGAAGCTGCTATATTGACCTATTGAGTTGTGTTACATTTTGAAACTGTAATTCTTCCTTTAGTGTGACTGATAGAAAATAAGAGCTTTTGTCAAGTGGAAATACACACACAACATGCAAGGCTATTTCCCGGAGGCTGTACACATGTATAGCAGCATGAGTCAAACTCATAAAATGAATGACAGAATGACAGAAATTATCATTGTCCCCTCTCAATATTGATGTGAACAGGACTGTGGACGAGAAATAGATGGACTGTGTTCCTTCCTCGGTTTGTCTCCTTCAGCTGAAGAGAAGGAAAGAGTCAGAGCCAGTGTGACATTTGACAGTATGAAAGAAAACAAAATGACCAACTATAGCACAGTTGAGGTGATGAACCAGGAGGTGTCTCCTTTCATGAGAAAAGGTACAACTGCCTGCTGGGCAGCATTTTTTTTCTCAGTATTTGCACCAGGATCGGCTCCAGTTAACATCAGGTTGATCTGAATGTTCTCCTTCTCCAGGAAAAGTTGGTGACTGGAAGAACCACTTCACTGTGGCCCAGAACGAACAGTTTGATGAAGACTACAAGCAGAAGATGAAGAATCCTGATCTCAAATTTCGTTATGAAATTTAAAGGCCCAGCTGGGTGTGATGGAGTTCTGAAGTGATTATGTGAATAAGTAGTTAATAATAAATCAAATGATAAGTTTGATCAACACAGTTTACTTATATTGTGATGCTGATTAATATAAATAAGCTTCATAAAAAATAACTTTATTGAGAATAAAATTTAACAAGTGTCAAGACTTTCTCTCTCTCTTTCTGTCTCTAAAGACATAAACGTTGTGACCTTTTTCCTTGTAAGCATTAATTTGACTCCTTGGATTGGTTTGGATTGTTTCATATTTTTATTGATGCATGTTGGTCTAAACTAATCTATGCAGTCTATACATAATAGACAACAAAGAATCCATTTTAAATGATATCTTCAGGCACTTTGTTGCTGGCATCCTGTCACATACAAACATAATTTATTTCAATGTCTTTAGCTGAATCTATGAAAAATGCAAATGAAAACTTAGCAGCATGGTGTGCAATGTGTCCTTAAAGAATCTGAAGAAACTGGACTTATGGAGGACAAAAGACAAACATCAGCCAAGGACTTAAGAAATAGGGGGAAAAATCCAGCAAAGACCTGACACAGGGCCTGAGAGATATATCTGGCCCTTTGCTGACCCATCTGCTGTGCAATTCAGGGAAAGGAGTTAGGCCTTCCTCTTTTACTCAAGCTCCAAAAGTGGTGCCCCCCTGGTGCTTCTGGAAAGTAATGGCCTTCTTGTCACAGGGGTGCACTGAGATGTCCTTGCAGCTGAACAACAAGAAGGGGGCAACTGGAAGAGGTCAAGCCTTTCAAAACTAAACCTGGGGAGAGGTTCATCACTTTGTGAAAACTGCATGGAACTAGTTCAGCAATTTTGTCTTTGGGGATTTTATAAACTGTGGTAGATTACATGATTTACATTCTCTGAATGGTCAAGATCTTCAAGCTGCGCTGAAAACAGGCAATTCTGCAGAGGAAAATACTGCACGGTGATCTCAGGGACACTTCTGAAAACCACTGTCAGTGTCAAGTGCAAGTTTAGCTCCATTTAACAAAGAAAGAAGAAGAAAACCAAACAGAGACAACAACAAGAATGCTTCTGCCTCCTCTGGGCCTGAGCTTAAGATTTACTGACGCAAAGTAAAAAACTTTAGTTACAGCAAAGGAAAACAACCAGCAAATTGTGTTCTGTACAAGAGAACTGATATAATTATCCTTGCTTTTAAAAATTAGTTATTGATCAAAGAAAATCTAATTTTCTCAAAGCTCTCAGACATTCAGAGCACTAAAATTCATAAGGTTGATAGAGTATAATTATTTTTTATTTATTGTGGTATGAAACAGTTTTAAATAAGTCTATGTAACATTATTATCACTTTGACCTTCAGATCAAGCTATCAGCCTTGAAGGAGAGGTCACAGGTCAAATGTGACATGATATTTTAAATCTTTATATGGTGCTTTCTATATGTCAGCAATACACATCACACTTGTAAGAATCATAGTTTCTAAGTTATGGCGTTTTTTCAATTTTTGACCAATAAATCATTAAGTTGACCTTGAAGACCGCTGTGGATGTAAGCCAGATTTTAATGGATTATTAACATGACCCCATTTGAAACCCTTACAAAGTTTTATCAGAATTCATTTTTATTTTTTCAAACTATCACGTTTACAGACAGAATGACACACATGCATGCAAATGCTACCAAAACACGACCTCTTTGGCGGAGGTAAAAATAACCTTCACAGGTGAAGAGGTTGCAGCTCCTCATCATAAGACTTGCTTTACATAACAGTTAACTCTGTTAAAGTTTCTGCACACACAATCCAGGTGACATGAAACAATACAAATTCAACATTTGCATAAAAGTGTTGGAAACCTGAAATCAACATTTCTGTTTGCATTTGACAAATAATCTACAATCATATTGCACACACCCTCTAATGATGTAGAGGCAAATTAAAGGTTTGTATACATGCTGTATAAATAATACGAAGCAGCTGAGTTCAAGCTTTTGACCAGCCAAATAGAAAAGTGTAGCAGCTACGTCGTGATCTCCTAAGGGTGAACTTTCTTGGTTAAATATTATCTGCCTTTATCAGGCTACGTTGTAAACTCAGTCATAAAAGTAAGTAAAATACATGACTGCATCCCCCTAGCTGCTCCACCAATCAAGGAATGGAAGACCGAAGCGTCAACTCACAATCTATGTTACAAAATGATCACAGAAAACGTGACTATCACATGATCACTGCCAAATTCAACTTGAAGAGTTTATTTTATTTTATATTATTTAAGGTGGATTTATAAACATTTCCTGCCACCTGTCACCACGAATAAAATATCCCACATTGTCCTACACATACTCCCTGCCCCACATTTAATTTGCTGGTATCTGGTCACCCTAACCTTATCTGTTTTAAATAAAGTTTGACCAAAGGAGAAAAAAAAAAAAAAAAAAAAAGTCCGGCTGCTTGCTGTGCCTTCGCCCTGCAGCTCTTGTCTCCTGGACTGCGGAATTTGTACTACAGCTCGGTCTCCTTATTTGGAAGAAGGGCTTGACTGATTTTGTAAAGAACCACAATGAGGAAGAGCTGAAGATCAAGATCAGCCAAGACCTGCCTGCGCACTCATCATTTTATCCTGGAAAATTACGGACTTTTATCGGAGTAAGCTGTAAGTAATAAGCCGCTCTTACTGGTCCCCCCAACATCTGCTGCAGTATGATTACTAAGTATAAGTTGCCTTCTCTCCTTATATATCTATATATAGTCCTCAGTAAAAAAAATTCCTGATTGGATCAATATAGCAATATTGAAGTATTACTATTACTTTTTTTTTTTTTAATAAGAGGCTGGCTTCCAAATTGACTGCGCCGGAGAAACAACAAATTATCGAAAGTATTCATTATCTGCAGTGCATGTAGTAATCTTCCCACTAACCTATCTAGTAAAATAAAAACAGCCTGAGCATTCTGCCTCCACAGTGCGGTCTGTAATCAAGGTTTACTTAAGAGGAATGGCCATCGGGTCCGCAGCCATCGGAGCGGAGGATAATCAAGGCTTCAAACTGTCAATCAGCTCCGCCCAGCGTCTCAGAGCAGAACATGCTCATTCTTTCCAAACTGTGAAACAAAGATTCAGATGCTTGAATCAGATTGTGATATTCATCACATTACTTGCATTTTCTCCACTTGTAAGATCTCCTTAGAGGTCACATTAATTTTTTTAAGTAGCTACAGTAGATGATGTACCTCTCTATTCACATCCATCTGCTGAAGCACACTTTGTAGTTGTCATGTTAAATCATGTTTAAGACATTGCTTATGTATTTAGACTGAAGCAATGAACGTTATGTCTTTGCACATTTTAGTAGATTCTATATTTTTCAGTAAGTGAGTAGGTAATTTTAAGGATGCACAAATTGTGAAATTTTGGACTGATACTGATCTCTAGTTTAACAATTTGGGTGATAGCCGATACCCATAACCACCAATAACTGATCTCAGTCAGGAAGGCTGAAACTGGCTGATATTTGGCCAGTATATATTGGTCCATCCTTATTTAATTTAGACTTAAATAATATCAGGCAAAGTTATAAAACAGCCATGAATTCTTTCACTTTGTCCTTGGGGTACTATACCAGCTAGTGTACTTTTAAAGGGTGTTCTGAAGTTTTCCAATACAGTAGTAAAGCTTTCTTTGCTGTATTGTGGTTACAAGGAACAAACTATGGTAGAATCTCCCCCAAACTGGTCTGTGGATAGTAATCAAAACTTTTTCTTCAAAGACATCCAGATGGAGTCCCTGTCGCGACCTTCACTCTTTGATTTCTACGGAGTCTGCATGACCAAATACTTCACTGACAACTGGGACAACATCCAGAATTTCAAAGCAGGACCAGATGATATTGTCTTAGCTTCTTACCCTAAAGCGGGTAGGGTTTTTCATACCACATTACATTAGCATTTTTGAGGTAGGAGTTGTTTGTTTCTGTGTTTCAGATATTATTACCCAAATAATTGTCTTTTTTTTATTATTATTATTATTTCCAAGGAAACACATGGGTGTCTTACGTTCTGGACCTTCTGTACTTTGGCCGGACTTCACCAGAACGACAAGGCTCAGTCCCACTCCATGAAAGAGTGCCATTCCTGGAGATACAAATACCTGGGTTTCCCTCAGGCAAGTTGGTTTAAAGGCTGACTGTGTGACGGGCATATACTCTCACTGGACACTTTATTAGGAACAC
The DNA here is from genome assembly GCF_007364275.1 of Archocentrus centrarchus. Classification (NCBI taxonomy): domain Eukaryota; kingdom Metazoa; phylum Chordata; class Actinopteri; order Cichliformes; family Cichlidae; genus Archocentrus; species Archocentrus centrarchus. Next base: position 14,716,736 of record NC_044352.1, read on the forward strand.
CTTTTCAATCACTTGTTAACTCAAATATCTAATCAGCCAATCAGTTGCATTATGGAGGTGCAGGTGACAAATCTGCAGCAAATGTGTGATGCTATCATGTCAATAAGGACCAAAATTTCTGAGGAATGTTTCCTTACTAAATCTATGCCACAAAGAATTAAGGCAGTTCTGAAAGCAGAATAGGCTCCAACCTGATACTAGCAAGGTACACCTAACAAAGTGGTTGGTGATTGTATATAAGTCAGTGTCTTTGTGGCATTCTGCTAACATTCTCTTTTACCAGGAGTGGATGCGCTGAATGAGTTATCTACCTTTCCACGCATTATCAAGACACACCTACCTGTCCAGTTTCTTCCCAAATCCTTCTGGGAGCAGAACTCTAAGGTACATGGCTCGCAAATAAGCTAGTGGTACGAGTCATGGAGACAGGCTTATGAGCATTTTTTTTTTCTAATTTCTGTCTGATTTCAGATCATCTATGTGGCTCGCAATGCCAAGGACACTGCCGTATCCTATTTCCACTTTGATCGCATGAACAAGGCCCAGCCAGAGCCTGGCAACTGGGAGAGTTTCCTCCAGAGATTCATGGAGGGAAAAAGTGAGTGATGAACCGTAAGCATGAATGACTGAATATATTAAATGTGAAACATTATTTTATCACCTATGATTTGTCCCCTGTCATCTCTCAGTGGTGTTTGGCTCCTGGTACGAACATGTGAGAGGCTGGTGGGAGAAGAAACAAAGCTCTTCTAATATCCTGTATTTGTTCTATGAGGACCTGATTGAGGTCAGTGTCGAAGTTGCTGTCTGTGGGTTAATGGCCATAAGCACATGACAATGGTTGTGTTTTTTTTGCAGGATATTGAACAAGAACTCGGTCATATCTGCTCATTCCTCGGCCTGTCTCCTACCACAGAACTGAAGAAGCAAGTCACAGAAAAAGTTCTGTTTGACAACATGAAGACGAACAAGATGGTGAACGGCTCGACTGATGAAGTCTTTGATTTCAAAATCTCCCCGTTCATGCGCAAAGGTTGGGTGTACAAGTTTGTTTAATGAAAAGGTTAAGGAAGTAGGAGACATTTATTTTATTGCTGTTTTCTGTATTTTCAGGAAGGGTTGGCGACTGGAAGAATCACTTCACTGTACAGCAGGATGAACAGTTTAATGAGGACTATGAGAAGAAGATGAAAAACACTGATCTTCTATTTCGTACAGTTCTGTAGGTGATTATACAGTACTCAGAAAAAAAATAAAGAAAATCATGACAGTAAAGGTGGGTTTGAGTTTTATCACTTTTATTTGAATCCAAACGTAAAATGCAGCAAGAAATAGGAGAACAAAAGTTCAATGAGCAAAGTAAACCGATAACACTAACACTGTACTCCTGCAAATTGGCTACAGACCGAAAGGGGCACATTTTCTATGGCACATACTGCTTTGTGGGACAACACTACAGCTGCTGGAGGAACCACGGCTGCCATGAAGTAAAACAGGTAACGGCGAGAGCTGATACGGTGAAATTCTACAGGTTCACTGGAATGTAAGACAGCAACAAAAGGCCATTGTACTGTAAATACTAAACAACTTAAGCATCTCACATCACTGGGAGGTACTGCAAGTCACCCTGAGGTAACCGGAAAACAAGTAAGGGACTGGCTCTAATCAGGAACAGAGGCATGAGTAACTACATTTCTTTCCAAAAAATGTTTTTAAAAAAAGTCATTTTATCCTTACATATTCAAAACAACATCCCAAGACTGAAGTACAATAATAAATCTCATGTTGGAGCAAAACCTTTCAAGTTTAAGACTGAAGGGGAAATCACTGGGCTAGTTTGGGGATCAGAAACAGTTCAAGTGAATTAATGGCCTAAAGTGTTTTGATTTTTTTTTTGTTTCTCCCCCAATAATTGTGTCATCATTAATGACAGAAAAGCTAAAGCTGAAATTAAAATCCAGCAGATCTGGCCAGTAACTGTACACTTTGCAAAACCTGCATTGTTATTAAATTCTGAGCACAGCCCAAAAAACCTTGACACAACATCTGCAGTCAAGTATCAACTGTCACAGTTCTGCCACAATCTGACGTCGAAATACCTAAACTGTCTGCACAGCTCAGATGCATAAGCAATATCACTCAGATTGTCTTTCACAGTAACAACTATAATTGTTTCAGATACACCTTTATTCATGAAACATCAAAAATAACTATGTACATTGTTGTTTATACATCATAGATTTGAAAGATATTTTCCTCTTTAATAGTAAAATACTTCAGTCTAGCGCTCAGGCTTAGGGTTAAGTGCTCCGTTATTGAGTCGGGCCTAACTATAAGAGTTTGAGGATCATGCTAAGCTTGTCTAGTGTGCTGCAGCCCTGCAAAGCTGTGTAGCATGTAAGCAGACATCAAACAGATTGAACAGATTCAATGCAACTTCTTATTCAGAGGCTCAAGTTAAGCGTGGTTATTGATTGCGAAGCTTTGTCCTTTAGCATCATAGTTGGGTTTCATTTTTATGTCTGTCAATTTCATCAACAGCTTAAAGCCTCAGGAACACATGCTAGCATGTGTCCACACTACAGCTGTCTCTGGCTGTTGTTTATCGCCTGCCTCTTTATGTAACCGGTTTTAAAATACAAGGCAAACTGGACTGAGTACAGCAATGGCAGCAGCAAGTTAAGAGCTTAGATGTAGTAATCTGCAGGTGAGTCACTATGCTAAGATGCTAGAGAGCGTTAGCCCAAGTAATGGGTGTATAGAACCATTAAAAATAGCACAGAAACCAACTTTGACTATGTATGGCACATCTTTACATCACAAAGCAAAATGAAATATGGAAGACAGCAAATAAACTCTAGGAATGGAATTGAACTAGTGACCAATGATATCCAAACTTTTTTCAAAAACAATATAAACAGGACCCAAAGACACTTGATTGCATCATTTGTCTTTTACCCTTCAAACTTAGTGGTGCTCTGTTTGCAAACAAGAACTTGAATATCAAATCTACTTACTTTCTTGAAAGATTAAATTTATCAGCTTCACAAATCTGAAGCCAGTTACAAGCACGGACTTGCTATTGCTGAGCCATTCTCAGGAACTGTATGTAAGTGTGGTCCCAGTGTCCTTGAAGTCATACCAGTGTTATACATACAAAAGAGAATTATGTGAAAAGGAGTGTGCTGTGTTTGTTTAGCTGTGCTGCATCTCCTAGTTTTGCTCCCAAATTATGTTTACCCTAATCCATTCAACAAACACAGTTGTTAAAGATAAAAGGCAACTAGGTGACACCTTTTAAGTTCATCACCCAGACCTTTGTTTTCATATTTTCCCTCTTCTGACCAATGGTCATTATTAGGCAGTTTAATAATAATATTATCCCAATATTTGCAGCATTCCTTGTTAGGAACAGTGATTGTTAAATGGATGTGTTAGATGTGCAGTCACTGGTCCTCATGTCCAAGGTTAGGTTCATAGGTCAATAATCTCACTGCTGACACTGGCAGAATCGTCATGTCGACTGACTTCCAGGTAACTGCGTGACCCCACTGGCCTCGCAGCTCTCCCTCGCACACTTTCAGAGTCTGGGGTGATAAATGGTCGTGTGTCGTCCACTCCATCGTCCCCCAAATGTCCCGTTGAGGTTCTGGAGGGACGGAGTGAAACAGGGCAGGACACTGATGAAGGGACACTTGCTGCCCCATTTCCAGCCCATCTATGACCCTGGTGGGATGGTGTTGGGGGAGCAGTCACCTGCCTGCTGGGTACACTGCTGAGAACGCTTCCACCCAGTGGCATGGAAGACTCTGTTGGAGCCTCGCTACTCTCTGAGAGTAACTGAGGATCACTGTTCCTGCGAAGCCACGGCCCTTGACTGACCCCTGAGCCTGGGGAAGGGGACTGTAAGGTCTGGTTCAAAGGATGAAACAGGCTCCCTCCTTCAAGCAGGTGTTCTCTGTGCAGAGCCTCATCAATGCTGCGGGTCAAGTCAATGGGGGAAGGGGGGCGCAGGTCAAACTCATAGAAAGACAGGGAAGTATCTCGATCCTGATCCAGACTGCCACTCACCGAGCGCTGTGGAGGCTGGCCAAACGCCTGCAGTCTTAGGAGGGAGCCAGTAGAGCCATCAGATAGGCCTCGTTCTGCAGAGGGGACCCTATGGTTGCGTCCCCGGTTGCTGTCTTTGACACTGCGTGGCTGGACAGCGGCCTGCTCGTGGTTCTGATTTCTAATCAGACTCTTGCTGATATCAGCTCCAGGACGTTCCTGGCCTGCCCAGTTGTTAGGCACTTCTCCTGCTCCTGCTCCTGCTCCTCCTCCTCCTCCGCCCCCTACGCCATTACTGTCAGACTTCCTACAGGGCTTGCCCTTCAGGCTCTGGACTATCTTGGACCAACAGGTATGTGTTTGAGGAGAGCCTACAGAATGGCCAGGGGACGCCAAGTCTCCTGCTGCTCTGCCATCTTGTCCACCTTCTTCCCTTCCACGGCAACTCTGAGGCCTCCAGAACACCCAAGAACTCAGGAGTAGCAGAGAGAACCCCCAGGCCAGCTCCAGTAGCCGGGCCCAGAAGTGTACTAACCACCATCCCCAGTTGAAGCGTGTCCAGTCGCCTAACACTCCATAGAGCCACAAGGTAGCATGGACATGCAACCCACAACATAATGCCCCAAGAACTGCACACACTGCCAGCACTCGTCCCAGAATCACTCCTATTCTCCTGCTTCCTGTCCAAGCCTTTCTCCTTATTTCTTCGGAAAGTCCAGGCTGAGGAACAGCAGGGCAGCGTATACGTGGGAAGACATAGCAGAGAAAGCCCAGACAGATACCCAGACCCCAACACAGAGACAGGACTTGTAGGGTGACAGGCACCACAGGAGACAGGGCTGGGGAGAGCAGATCAGTTGCCAGCAGCAAGGTACACTGCAACACAGCCAGCACAGCCACCAGAGGAGGACGCTCCATGGTTGACGGTAACACGCTTAGTCCTGCCACCCTCAGGGCCAGCAGTGCCAGGGCAGCATGTGTCCATACCAGCAGGTGTAGGGGCAAGTTGTAGATGGCTGAAACTGCAGGACGAGGGAGGAATTTTCGTGTGCCATAGGGGTCAATGAGAAAGAGAGCTGCTCTAAGGCCTCCAGCCAGAAACAGCAAAGCATTGGCCAGTGCAAGAGCACCACGATGAGGGCAGTTTGTGCCAGGGGACAAGGTGAGGCCAAGAGCAGCTCCAGCAAACAGTAGGAGAAAGAGGCTTGCTGAGCCGTAGACGTGAAGTTCCCAGGCGAAAGCAAGTGTCTGACTTAGGTGACCCCAATAAAGAAGTGTGCCATTAGGTGAGGAACTGGCACTGGGAGAGGGGGCTGGATCAGAAGTGGAATAGGGAGCTAGGTGAGGAATGATTCCTAGTTGACGAGAGTTGTTCCTCTGACTGATACCGTTCTGATATGTGAGACGAAACCGTGTTTGGGTGACTGGTACAACACTTGCAGTAAGCATGGAAGAGGCCCCTGGAAAAAAAAAAAAAAAGAGAAACAGAGTTTTAGTTTTCAAATGTTTAAATACTTAAAACAAATATGCTATATATTTCTTAAATGACGTTTATCTAAAAACAATAATGATGTATAACTTTTGAGAGCCACTAGAGGGGTGTAGCTCACCATCACAATCATGAGCTAGACACATCAGACTTCAGTTGTGCAGAGTAACTTAATCAGCTCTGCAGAGGTGCATTGTTCAAGGTCTAGCTACACAAATAAGCCAAACTGTGATATCAAATTAAGTTTATTTTATGGTCTCTGGATCATAAAAACTACTTGTTTAGAATCACCAGTCAAATCTGATTAAGAAAATACCCTGGTAGTTGTGCTTTTACAAACATCTTTGCTGATGTGGATCTCTCCAACATTTAAAATCATGATATCTCTGCCAGCCATGCATTCATTTTCTCAACCACTTATCCAATTCAGGGTCGCCATGAGGTGAGAGGCAGGGTACACACCGGACAAGTCGCATGTTCACCATTACATTAGCATCAGTTTTCCTTTCACTCTCATCTCTGTGAAAATCTGATTAGTGTGTCACTAACATGAGCTGTTTAACCGTTCCCAAGTATGGAACTAACAAACCTAAAACACAGTGTCAATTTGCATAAGCACAAGTCTACAGTTTACATATCAAAGTAAAATAATCCAAAAACAAAGTACCTCTTCTAAAATTAGTTTACAGCTGAAATGTTATTCACAACATGCAAAAATCTCTAAAATTTGATGTGAATAGCACTCCAAGCCAGTCCTCTTGTTTATATTATAAATGCATCTGACTAACAAAAGAGCTCCTCTGAATAAGCGGGAAGCAATTGTCTGACTTAATTGGATTAGATTATGTAATTAAACAAGGACATCTCTGTTATGCAACTCAGTGATGTGTCACAGCACATGTATGAACCAGGGAAACTACTGTTCACATTTGCAGTATTATACAATACAAAATGACCTCATGGGACAAGACAAGACCTTGGCAATATAAGATCTCTCTCTCTCTCATTTTCTCATGCTCACACAAACTGTTTGTTCAAGGCACTCCGCCTTTTCTTCCAGGAATAGTACCCATGCACACAACAACATTATGACCATAGGTTCATTCGTCACCGAGGTCTTTGTGAGCTACTCAAGTGTACAGATAACACACAGTGTAAAATACATATCATTGGAGAAACCAGGGGAGTACCATAGTAACAATACTACTAAGTGTGATAATTTAGAAATAATTTAAGAAAGACAGCAAACATATACAATATAACAAGATGTTTCACACACATTTAAGCCTGATGGACGGTGGAATAGTACGATCCGTGGTAAAACACTCAAACCATCAACTACTTGGAGGACTTTAAGCCTGCCCTCACCCTGTAGAAGACATCCATAAAACTGCCACACTAAATAATGACTCACTCTGCCTCCCTCTGCCTCATTCCATCACACACACACACTCCACACACAAAAACGTTCCACTTTCAGGCTTCACATGGTTGAGCACTGCGTACAGATCACAGGCACACTCCTTTATTTATACAAAAGGTATGTTTTACTTCCTTTCCTCAAGTTGTTTTTTCTTTTCTAATAGAACCAAGATCCAGACACATTCCACATGTACTGATCACATTACACAGCTGGATACATTTAAACCTACCGCTGCCCTTGAGGTTTTTCTCTTTCGCATACACACTGCTAACACTACTTTGTATGTCCACATGTTGAAATGAGGTGAAACATAACTGGAGACCGTCTTGTGATTGGATAACTTGAGCCACGAAGCCTGTGAGTTCTCCAACCACACCCACCTTTGAAAATATAATATGTTTAAACACTGGATAAAGATACGTCATATGGTAAATACAGATACATTATAAATGAAAAAGAATCTATGAAAGGTATTTTTTTTTATCTCAATTATGCACCTATAAAGTTGATTGAATCTTGCACAACTGAGAAACTCCTGTGTCTAAACACAAAGAACTTAAAACCATTTTTGTGGTAGTTCCTGCTACAGTAGGCATCTCAAGGACCACTCGATAATATACACACACGCGCACACACACACACAGTATACTTGACTTTAAGGCTTAAAACAAAATTATTTTTGGTATACTCAAACCAGGTTACTTGAACTTTATCATCACATGACTCACACCTGGGAAAAAAAAATTAAAAATCCCAAACACAACTATGAGAGAAGGAGTGGCTGTACAATAGTGAATACAAAATTTTTTATCATCATTTCAAATCAGTTTTCTCCAGTAAAATTTAAAGTCTAGAAATCTATTTTATTTCACAGTTTTGGACGTGCATGGTCTGTGCCAACTCAGTCAAGGGAGAAGGGAGGAGGATTCTCATTTTAGTCAATCATTCTTTTTACTCCACCTGAGAGACAGAGCTTGATGGAGCTTTGACAATCACTAGAAACAATTTTATAGCCCGTTGACAGAGTTTTTATGTGCATACTTGTGCTGTAGCCTAACTAGCCGCTTTCTTTCAAGAAGAAAGAACCATGTTCTTTAGGGCAGTTAATGTTACTGTTTGTTATACAGATGAGCTTGGTAGGGAGAAATAAATCTGCCATTTGTGCTCATCAGGCTTGTTAATGCAAATAGCTCTGCAGATATAATGTACGTACACAAACTGGGGCTACAGTTCATGTGATCGAAATAGCCAATGTTCTGCTTTTTATTATGAGTGCAGCAGCTGCTACCACAGTTATAACTGAGTATGAAACAGCAAAGCAGACCTCGGACTCTTGCCTATTATGTCACAGTTAAGGAGAGGCCAAATGGCTTTGGCTGAACCAACCTAAGCTAATGTTGAAAAGAAAAAGAGTTAGTTCGTGTTTACAGAACAAAACACTGAGCATGGTTCCTTTAAAGGTGCTCTGAAGGAGAGTCCTGCTGTTTAAAAGTCATTACGATGTTATTCTTATGGTATCTAAGAGACTGGGTCATGTGTCCCATGTGTCAAGCTTTTCCTTTTCCATTTACTTTTCATCATCTCCTCTCCCTTCATCCCCTTTCCCCTCTGCATCTGGTTTTCATTGCCATCTCCACTCCTTGCATTTCTATGCCAGTACCTTTCCTGTACCACACTTTCACCCACCCTGTCTACTCTCTCATCGGTATTCCCAGTAGTCTCTTTTTTAGGCCTTACTTTTTCCCTTTTGTCTCTTATCTCCTTGCCTTGCTGCAATTCCACCCACCCCCTCTTAAGCTCACTCTCTCACCTCCCTTGCTCTGTCTACCCACACATTACAACCCCACTTTCCATGGAAACGTGTGTCTGCTTTTCCTTCCCTTTGAAGACTTTTTTTTTTTTATTCTTCCAGTAAAAAAGTCCCAGCTGCACAAATAATTCCATTTTAAATTAACAGAGGACACAGGAAACAGAACACAAGGCTCTTGTTTCTTACCCATCTTCGTTGACTGCACAGTTGTGCTTGCTGCATGTCTTCCTAGCTGTACTGTTTTGCTGAGCTGAGTTGTTGATTTGGAGGAAGCTGTCAGAGTAGAAAGAAGCACACTGGGCAAAGACGTATTTGTCACTTGTAGTTTTGTGGTGTTCGAGGGTGAACTCTTCTGGTTTGGGGCAGTAACTGGCTTTCCTGGAGGCTGGAGCCGTTTAGCACTAGAGCCAGTCGTGGTGGAGGATGGTTGGGGTAATATCACAGCAACAGAGTCCTGCTTTGGAGTAACTCTGTCAGTGGAAGGAGTGTTTGGTGCCAGTTCACCTGGAAATTTTGGGAAAGGAAACATTTGTTAAATGGTGCAACATCTTACCTTAACCCCTTACTATCACTAGGGCTGTGCAGTTCGTCAAAATTGAAATTCAGTTACATTTAAGGCCTCCAACAATTAAAAACAAGAGCACCGCTGAGTGGGTGCCAACACTCGGCTGTTTTGGATTTGTAACAACAGGGAAGGGGGAGGGAGGGGTTAGAGTCAAAGTGATTGTTATAGTAAAGTCAATGAACAAGTGTGCGACATTTGATGGATCTAGCTTGAACAGTATGCATCTATGGTGTGAATATAAACAACCTAGGTCACATGGTTTTTGATTTATTGCAGTCACAAAATTTTCAGAAAATCTGACCTATGACCTTTACCTTTAGGTCATGGTCGTCGAGATTGGAACTCAAAGATTTTTAGTAGATTCATCTGTGGTTTGAATTTGAACATTCTATGTCACATCATTCTTGAATTATGGCCAGTGTTAAAGTTTTTGTGGAACAGACGCCAACGCTGCGACAACAGCCGAGCTAACAAGATAATGGAGATAAAATGATTGGAGTTGAGCAACTCCAGTAAATAATCATGATCTTAATACTGACTAACATAACCGTGATTATGATTCTCAAGTAACTTTATGAGACAATCTAACATTTTGATTTCTCACCTTTTAATTGCACAGTCTTAAGTGTCTGCTGGGTTACCACAGGGGACAATGGCGTCCTCACTGTCTCAGTCTGCAGTGCTGTAGAAGCGATGCTGGTTGTGCTGGTGGTTGTCAACGCAAACAGGTGAGGCTTCACAGTCTGACTGTCCAGTGGTGGAGTTTTTAAATCAGAAACTTCAGAGGTCGCAGTCTGTGCCTGTGGCCGGTATTGTGCCATTTCATCATCAAATGTTGACAGAGGATTAGATGATTCCTCCTCCGCAAACATTACTGTACCTGATCCCAATCCTTGTGAATCAACACCCTGCCCTTCTTTGATTGTTCCTTCCTTTGGATTCGCTGCTGTCACTGACTTATCGCCTGCAGGCTCAGCCACTTCAGCAGAAGGCAATGCAGGTGGAGGTGGAGTTGAGCCTTTTGTAGTAGTATTTCCCTTTCTGAAAGCCCTGCTGAATGCTAAACTAGCTGTGTCAGTTCTGGGCCTAGAGGCAGTTGGTTGGGTTACAATTAGCTCACTACTAATGTTCTGCATAGAAAGGGCAGATTGAAGAGAGGGGTTGACCTGTCTCACTGATGGATGGACTCTTTGCCTCTGCTCCACTGTATTCGTAGTTGTTAACCTGTCCCGTACTGTAGCTCTGATGGGCACATCACTGCGCCCCCTAGGAGGCAAAGATGGCCAGAAACGAGGAGTCTGCTTGGTTGGTGGAGGTGAAGAACTGCTGGGCAAGTCCAGAAGAGAAAAGGAGGAAGAGTAGCCAATAACGGTCTGAGCACCGGCAAAATCGATGAAGCAGGTGAGGAAGGCCAGGAGCATGAGGGACATGGGAGCCATGGTCTCCCTCTGAGTGCTGAGCAGTGACTGGTTCCTCTGGAAATCTGTCTGTCACACCATCCTTTCACTGTGTTTCTGCTGAGAAAAACAGGAATTGTGTTAATTTTGCAAATACATTACGCAAGCACAGACACAGCATATGAAGCACAGCGAATATGTAGACACATCACACGGGTGCAGAAAAGGTGTTTCAAGACCTTCCTATATTGCATCAGATCAATCTAAAAGGTTTAACTTCTTTGCAGAGATTCCAGTATTCACGTTAATTTACCAGCAGTGGTCTGAAGCTTGTCTTAACAGGAATTATGAAGCAAGAATTTGTGGTTATGTCTGATTTAAAGATTATATGTTGCAGCCCTTGCTGTACTGATTCAGAGGGTAGGTCAGTGGAACTCCCACTGAGTTTTAGGAGCATGACACCAGCACACATACAGGGTGTGGTAAGGTGTATGATTTCAGAGGCCATTGCACACATGCCAATGCAAACGAACACACATAAAGACATAAGTTAAGCTTGTAAGTTATATAACAAGTCACACCACCAAAATGATCAAGCCAAGAAAGAAAAAAAAAAAAAAAACACGTCACAGATGGTTTTATTTAGTGGCAGATGGACATGTTAACTTTTGTCCTCACTATCTGTTCCATAAAATGTTCTTTGGAAAGAGTTTCAGTTTTTCTCAAAAATCTTCAGTCCAAGCATCAGGACTCTACTTTCTTTTTATTCCCTGTTATGTTTAAGTCGTGGATGCCAGGAGCTGACAGCTGTAACACTGAGTGTGGTGAAGCTCAGGGAGTCCAGTGGCACGTAGAAACCTCCAGGCCCCTGATGATTACACAATCCTACGAGTCATCTAGCCAAACAGCTGGCATTCACATCCCCGAAACAAGCTGTTCTTATCCAAAAAACACCCCTCTTCTTTCTCTCTGACTTATATAAATCTCCCTTCACATCAGTTTCTACCTATGACTCACAGTAAGAGATAACCTCAGGGATAAGAGTCAGGATCATACTTAAACTATAGCTGAAACATTAGGAGGGAAAGTACAGAAAATAGAACTCAGTGCCTTTGGGAGAATTCATTCTGCTGATGATGATTCACCTAGGGTCCATTCACAGCCATGATGCTTAGGTCTCAGAGGAAATACTGCAGCTCTACACCATTTGGCTGACACGCATTTTGTGTTCACGAACACATGCATTGCATGAGTAATCTGTGTGAGTATATGGAAAATATGTTTAAGTATGTGTAAGGCTGCACCATAGGTGAGAGAACATACTGTTGATATGTGAAGAAACATATTCTGTTCCTTTGCAAAACACAATCTCCCACACAAGCGCTTCTGAAGGGAAAAAAAACTGTCAATGAGTATGGCAATATAAGGGCTAGTATATCTTAATCTCCGCCCACTCACACTAGCGTCAGTGTTTATTTTCTTTCCAGTCTCAGCCACCTCTTCTGCTCTGTCTAGTTGGCTTTTGGCCAACCCCCATTTCCCCCCTTTTACTTTCTTTTCTTTTTGTTCCTTGTTTAGCTGGAGCTAGTTTAGAACAGGCCTCCAGCTCGCTCCTGTGTGGGGGTTTCTGAGAGAGTCCTAACAATAGAGAGATGAGCTGGGAAAAAAAGAAAATAGATGGAAGAACATGGAGGTAGGAAAGTGGCTTAAAGAGAGTTTGGGCAGGAGGGGAGAGATGGAGATAGAGGCATGCTGTAATGAAGCTGACAATGGAGGGTATGAAGAGTGTTAAAAGGATCTGGGACAAAATTAAGACTGGAAAAAGCAGTGAGGGCTGTAAAAATTTAGACTAAGGAGACTGGGTGAAGGTAGCCACTCAGGAGATGAATATCTGAGAAAAAAAGAGTCACAGCAACTATGTTTCAGGATTAACAGGTTTATGGCAAGCTGACATGGCCATCAAGCCAGGAAGCCATGTGGAGAAACTGATCCCACCTTTCTTCTGAGGTTAACTGGCAGGTGTGCAGTTTCTGGCACAAGAGCTCGAACAACCTGACTATTAGCACATAGCTTTTAGTAAACATAGCATTATCTTGATCTAAAAGCAAACCAGCATGTGTCAGTCAGTGTGTATGAGGGGAAGCAGAACAGAATAATGAGTCTCAAATGGCATTTGGCTTTAGTGGTGAGGGAGTAACATTCTGCTGCTGTATTCGAAACGCTGTCAGAATTAATCTCATCTCCACACATCATCCAAAAGAACACAGCAACACACAGGAGCAGCTCTCCAAAATGTTCTCCTTCACTGACAGCGTGACTATGAATTTCCACTGAACTAATACAAGCGGAGTAAATCTAGGCAGAAAGGCACCTCCTTAAAGGCTACAAACAAGCTTGTCCAATGTCATTTCCAACCACATACTCTACAAAGACTAGATCAGTGTAACCACTGATTCTGGGCTAGCATGAAAATCTGTATTCCCTCAGTCCTTTATGGCACATGTTCGCATACTTTATCCCATAGTCCACACACACAAATAAGACAGCACATCTCTCTGTGACTGTCCATGGGGAGAAGGCAGATGTGTGCATGGTCAAAGTATTTTTATCACGTTCAGCCCCCGGGGGACACAGACAGAACACATCACTCTGTATTTCATTTGCAGTGAGTTGAGCATGATGTCGTCACGCTCTCCTGCACAATATGTGCTTTGTCCAGTGCAGGAAATGCCCATGGATTACATATCCAATAGCCCAGCAGCATGTAACAATCTGAAGATTACTATAAACTCCTTGCCCACAGTATAGACCTGCTGGTTATACAATCTTATGATTCAGTACTACAACAGCTGTTACTAATCAGCTAGTAATCATAACAGTAGTGATGTCATGTCTACAGTAATGTATTAATATGACAAGCTAATGCTTGAAGTTTGTGCAGGGAACCCAGCAAAGAGGGGCTGTCTGGGCATTTAAGTCTTTAGAGGATCCTACTCTTTCTGGCAAATATTTTCTCTCCCTTGCTGCCAGATTCCAGACAGTCTGGCAGGGCAACATTTCCACTCATTTGAGTGAATGTTTCAATGTAAATGTGTGGACAGAAGCATTTTTGTCTTTTAGGCAATCTAATGTGCACTTGTCCGGTATAAACTTCAATACTTTATGGTGAAAGGTGTCCATCAGGGCAGAGTATAGAAAATTGTAAAATTGAGAAAATGAGTCAGAAGTCAAGGCCTGAATTGCAGTTGTTTATTTTGATAGTTCCAAATTAAAACACATTTTTGATTCATTTAGAGTGGAGTCATTTATGAACCCATTGTATGTTATATAGCAGGGGTAGGGAACTCCAGGCCTCGAGAGCCGGTGTCCTGCAGGTTTTAGATGTGTCCCTGATCCAGCACACCTGAATCACATATAGAAGTCATTAGCAGGACTCTGGAGAACTTGACTGCAGCCTGAGGAGGTAATTCAGTCATTTGAGTCAGGTGTGCTGGATCAGGGACACATCTAAAACCTGCAGGACATCGGCTCTCGAGGCCTGGAGTTCCCTACTCCTGTTATATAGTAATACTCTTCTGCTGCATTTGTGCTTATCATACAGTACTGTTTCCTTTATCTATGACAGATAATCTAAAAATGCTCTAATTATATGTGGTTTTCAATTGTTTTTATGCAAAAGGAAGTTAAAAACCAGAAACTTGTATTTGTACAATCATGTCTGTTACAAAGTTTCTTTGTTTCAATAATACTAGAAAACCTAAAGTACGTTTGAATGAATTAACACGAAAACTATAGACGAACTGGTGTCTCTGTAATACTTGGATCAACAACACATTGCAATGAAGTCATCATGGTCAGGT